>NW_027209175.1:0-31974 GCF_027789765.1 Dendropsophus ebraccatus
AATTGAAAATAACAATGTCTTATTAGTGTGTAAAATCAACGTGTTTCAGGAGTAGGAGTCCCTCTTCTTCATCAGATGATTAATAAACACAGTAAAAGTGGCATGTATATAACACTGGGGGTAATCTAACGCGTCCAAATATCATGTTACAAATCAGTAATATATCAGTTATTTAATATAGCACTTAAAAATGACTAAGCATATGACAGATAAATACACACTGTCTGGTATATATAGATTTAAAAAAAAACACTCACACGATTAGTTAAATTCAGCTTCTGCATTGATGGATGAATACACTGAGAATCAAAAGAGGATATGTGTTAATGGTTGAATAATCAGGTAGATCGACCTGCTAAACAGTGACATCCTGGACATTTGCTATATGGGAAACCAGGCCTTGGACAATCCTTTGGACAGTAAAGAATGATTAATAACATAAAAAACAATACATTATAAGATTATTGTAAACTTATACTCAGCTGCTATGATTAAAATTGGCCACTAGATGTCCCTGCTGCCCTCATATAGTATTAGTACAGGGATAGGGAACCTTTGTCCTTCAGCCTTTGATAAGACTACAATTCCCTTCATGCCTGGACAGCTAAAGCAGGGCCATGTTTTTCTAAGCCATCTTACCCCCTTTAATACTCCACAAACACTTAACCTGCAGATTTAAACTACGACACCACTTTGCAACTAACAGCTCCTGTTCGCTGGCCAACACGAACACAAACTTTGCTTTGTCTGGCACCCACAGCTGTTTCTCATAAGTGTGGACTTACTTGCCGCTGCCGACAGGCTCAACCAACATACATACACAAAACTTTTGCTTCTACCATACTATCTGTTTACATTACTAGAGAAGAGAACAGAACCCCCAACCTTCACTTACCGAGACTCTAGTGCTAGCTATTAGGCTCACCTGAGCATGCTAGGACGTACCCTGTATCTTTAGCTCCTGTATTTCTACATATGGTTATTTGATCTCAGCTCTTCGGTCCTCTGATTACTCTTTGGATTCTGACTTTATACCATGTTGCTGTTTGCATTGACCCCGGCCCGTACACTATCCCTCTGATTTTGTCCTTCTTGTCTCTGTTTCATGTTTTACACCATAGGCAAAGGTAAGGGGATGTTGCCTAGTTGCCTGCAGTCACCTAGGGCTGTCTTGTGGCCAGTAGGTAGGGACAGCTGGGTTAGGCAAGTCCAGGCTTCGCTGTCTAAGTCCTCCCTACACCTTTTTTTATGTTCGTCCTATGGCAGCCTAGCTGACACCTAAGTTGGGACATACCTACCTACTGGTGGCAACCTACCTACATACCTAATGGTGGGAAGTTTTGGTAGTGGGGGGGGGGGAGGTGGAGGGGGTGCTGAAAAGCCATGATGGCGGTCTGAGACGAAAAGAAAAAAATGGGACAATTGAATGACTGATTAGGAAAGACACTCCATGTGAGCTATTGGGTGCAACCTCAACCATACTATAATTGCTTATACAGTTTAAAAAAGTGCTTGTGTAATATATGTATCTACCACCATGTGGTCACTGTCTATGAGATGTGTGTGAAACTGCATACAGGTCAGCCCTAAGTAAATGGGGGTAACCTGCAATATCACGCACAACCTATGCATACTAGAAATGAGTGAGCATACTCATTTGAGTATACTGTTCACTCAAGTATCAGAATCCTCAAAGAACTCAATACTCCAATGAGTGCCACATGTCAAATAGCAAGTTTCCTCCCCTAATGTTTGCTGGCTTATGGCTAGTTCACACTGAGCAAAAGTGGCAGATATTCAAGCAAAGCCTGTTGTTTTAGTGGAATTTCTCGTGCACCTCCACTTTCCACCCAAAGAATTGACATGTAAATTTTTGGAGTGGAAAGCGGATACATGCTAGAAATCCCATTGAATCAATGGGACAGGTGGAACTTCAAGTGGTGTCCGTGGCATTGGTGGTCATCTCTAGGGATGAGCGAACTTTTGAAAAGTTCGGTTCGGTTCGATCCGGCGAACTTTCGTGAACCTAAAACGAACCTAAAACGAACCTTGCAATAAAGGCTGAATAATTGCAGCTACAATAGTGGGAGTCTGATAGGGTATAGTTTCGTTTAGTTGCAGTTGCTATTACAATGAAAAAAGTGGAAAAAAAATCAAAGTGCAAAAATAGTGAAAAAAAATTAGCCAAGGTGTAAGTGATTACACGGGACATAGGACACAAGGTTCCTTGGACCCAGTAGGGTGGAAAAACAGACATTTGACAGTGGAACCAGCAGCAGTAATAGTACTGTATTGGACCCAGTGTGGAGGAGGGGGAAGAGGAGGCAGTAGCACTTGATTGCAAACAGCCCAGTATGGTTGAAAAGAGACTATTGGAGGAGGCGGCACCACTTGATTGCACCAAGCCCAGTATGATTGGGAACAGAATATTTGAGGAGGAGGCGGTACCTAATTGCACCCAGGCCAGTATGATTTGGGAACAGACTATTTGAGGAGGAGAAGGCAGTACCTAATTGCACCCAGGCCAGTATGATTGCAAACAGACTATTCATGGAGGAGGATGTTCAGCCTTGGAGTGGTGGCCTGGGATTCCTCACTGATGATGTTGTTCACCGCACTTTTAAGAACACGGACGAGTGGGATGATGTCGTTGATGCCTGCTCACAGAGTCGCGTCCTCAAAAGGGATCAACAACTGGCACGAAGAAACCTGTGCACTATGCGGTTTATCTCATGTGCCATACAAAGTGTATGACTCCCTGCTGCACTGCAGAGAAAAGGTTCCTCCCTTTGTGGGCTACAACACTTCCCACCATTAGTTGACCTTGGCTCAGCCATTCATATATCTCCTCCCTGATGGTCCGGAGGAGCTCCTGCCCACTGTGGCTTCGTTCACCCAGGGTCACCAAATGGAGGACAGCCTGAGAGCGCCGGGCCTGACATCGTTGTTAAGACATCGGGGCAGGTTGGACTGCAGTCAAAGCGGTGGATGGTTGCAAGCTGGTGGAGGCAGAACTTTTGCAGAACTGGCCCCCTAAAGCACCGGGGAGGTGACAGTGGCAAGAATGGGCTAACTTTCTGGTGGTCTTCTGGGGGAATGTTGACCCAATGGGCAGTAACAGACATGTACTGCCCTTGCCCATAATTTAAAGGACCAGACATCAGCACTGGGGTGCACGGTCTTGGACACCAAGATACCCAATGAGTCCCCAACATTTTTCTACACAACTGTGCAGTGATGGGACAGCTGATGGGACTTTTTTTTTGGACTTATAACCTATTTTAGCAGTGACAAAGCTATCAATATCTATGGGGGGGGGGGGGGGGGGGGGGGGGGGGCGGCGGCACAGTGATCGGTACTAGAGCAGTGGGCCGTATATATAGATATGTTCCTTGCAGGTTGTATTATTCATCATGGATTTTTTTTACTAATATGCATATTATTATTATTATTATCATTATTATTATTATTATCATTATTATTATTATTATTATTATTATTATTATTATTATTATTATTATTTTTGATTTTATGTAAAGTGGTGTCTTGGATTTCGAGCATAATTTGTTCCGGGACTGTGCTTAATCTAAATCCACTCTTAAACCAAAGCTAATTTTCCCTTAAGAAATCATTGAAATGCAGACAATTGGTTCCACACCCCAAAAATAATGATTTTATATTCTGAATATTCTGAATTTATATTCTGAATAAAAAACATTTATAAACAGCTAAATATGTCATATTCTAAGTTACTATACAGTATAGCAATCAGCATTTGGTGTATAATGTATAGTAAGTGCATAACCCTGAAAAACAGCTGCAGTCTGTACATAGAGGATGGAACTGCAGATCCCCATAATGCAGTTTTGCAGTACAACAGGCGAGAATAGAGAAGCAGGGCTGCTGTCAGAGGTCTGTGTGGTCACATGACAACAATGGAGAAGGAGTGTGTGTTCAGCATGGACCAATCAGGAAGTGAGAATCGGAAAACTGTGCAGGAGGACAGTGACAGAAACTTCTGTATATAGCAGTGTAAATGGCTAATCGTGAGTGCAAGCACATTATAGCAGGAATGGAAAGGATGGGAAACAGGGGCTGACAGAGACTGCAGGGAGCATGAAGGAATGAGCAGGGCAGATGTGGGCACAGTATAGCAGAACTCTCTGTCCGAGGAGAGACGGGTTAAAGCTATTAGGAGATTACCTCCACTGTCCTGTCCCCTGATGCAAGCCCCAGCCTGACGTGGATCTTCTATGATTTGGAAGGTGAGGGGGACATCCTGGGTCAGAGTACAGAGCTGTAGACCCCGCTATGAAGACCATGCCCCTCCCCCACTCGCCCTCCCACCCAGTACAGGGAGCTATTAAACCAAAGCAATGCTCTTAAACCAAGTCACAATTTTGAAAAACTGTGAGCTCTTAAACCAAAATGCTCTAAAACCAAGATACTGCTTAAACCAAGGTACTCAGGGCCGGGACAAAGAGTAGGCGGGGGTAGGCAATGGCCTAGGGCGCCAAATGTCAGGGGGCGCAGTCTGGATGGGTAAGTAATTAATTTACTTACCCATCCATCCTGCCTCCCGCTGGCCCGCCCTGCACTGTAACTATGAACGCTCCCTCATAGTTACATACAGCAGCACTGACAGAGAGGGGACCATTGGCTCCCTCCCTATCAGTCACTCTTATGGCCGCAGGCAGCGTTTTGCCTGCAGTCACAAGAAGCCGCTCTCCCCTGGCTGTGTTGAGTCAGTCACTGGAGCGCCCACCCGGGGTCAGCACTCCAGTGACGTAATTTAAGCACTGACACCACAGGGGAGAGGGTAGGAACTGGAACGGAGTGTCCAGAAGGAAATGTAAAAGACATTTGATGACGTCATGCCCATTTGACCAGTGTGGTAGGAGCTGTCTTCCTGTTTGAGGCAGCAGTATAGTGAGTGCAGGGTAGGTCACATTGAGGGCACTGTTCTGCCGGGTTAGGGGTGTATGGGTGCAATGTTCTGCAGGGTCAGGGGTGTACGGGTGCAATGTTCTGCAGGGTCAGGGGTGTGTGGGTACAATGTTCTGCAGGGTCAGAGGTGTGTGCACTGTTATGTGATGTTCTGCAGGGTCAGGGGTGTGGGGGTGTGATGTTCTGCAGGGTCATGGGTGTGTGCACTGTTATGTGATGTTCTGCAGGGTCAGGGTTGTGTGGGTGCACTGTTATGTGATGATCTGCAGGGTCAGGGGTGTGTGGGGGCACTGTTATGTGATGTTTTGCAGTGTCAGGGGTGTGTGGGTGCACTGTTATGTGATGTTCTGCAGGGTCAGGGGTGTGTGCACTGTTATGTGATGTTCTGCAGGGTCAGGGGTGTGTTGGTGCGATGTTCTGCAGGGTCAGGGGTGTGTGGGTGCACTGTTATGTGATGTTCTGCAGGGTCACGGGTGTGTGCACTGTTATGTGGTGTTCTGCAGGGTCAGGGGTGTGTGGGTGCGATGTTCTGCAGGGTCAGGGGTGTGTGGGTGCACTGTTATGCGATGTTCTACAGGGTCAGGGGTGTGTGGGTGCACTGTTATGCGATGTTCTACAGGGTCAGGGGTGTGTGGATGCACTGTTATGCGATGTTCTGCAGGGTCAGGGTGTGTGGGTGCACTGTTATGTGATGTGCTGCAGGTTCAAGGGTGTGTGGGTGCACTGTTATGCGATTGGGAGAGCGGCCTCTTGTGACCGCAGGAAAAACGCTGCCTGCAGCCACTAGAATGCTGGAAGGAGACGCGAGCGCCAGGTGAGTATAAGTGTTTGTTTTTTCCGTTGGTTTGGTTATTTTGGAGGATTACTGCTATATAGGAAGGGTTAGGGAGCACACAGGAGGGCTATATACTACTGGGGAGAGCACACAGGGGGTCTATATACTACTGGGGCAGCACACAGGGGGTCTATATACTACTGGAGGCAGCACACAGGGGTCTATGTATAACTGGGGGAGCACACAGGGGGGCTATATACTACTGGGAGAGCACACAGGGGGTCTATATACTACTGGGGCAGCACACATGGGGTCTATATACTACTGGGATCAGCACACAGGGGGTCTATATACTACTGGGGGCAGCACAGAGCAGTCTATACTATTTTGGAGCTGCACAGAGGTGTCTTACTACTATACTGGGACACAGGGACATCTTAAAACTATGGGAGCACAGAGGGGTGTAACCAGGGGCGGAACTACCGCCGTAGCAGCCGTAGCGGCTGCTACGGGGCCCCGCCGCATCAGGGGGCCCGTGGCACGGGCCCCCGGAGCTGACATAGTCTGCAGCACCCGGCGGCCGAGCAGGCCTCCCGGGTGCTCCAGCTGTTTGGGGTCCGGGAGTGTCCTGGTACCTGGGGGCAGCACTGGTAACGGACTCAGCATCCGCCCGGGCTAGTACTTCCGGGTCACGGAGCGTCTGTGCCGGAAGTACAGGCCGGGGGGCGGACTCTGAGCTCTCTGGTACCTGTGCTGCCGGAAATAGGACGGGATGCGCGAGGGCCCCCCCCTTGTCATCCAGTCCTATTCCCGGCAGCACAGGTACCAGAGAGTTCAGAGTCCGCCCCCCGGCCTGTACTTCTGGCACAGACGCTCCGTGACCCGGAAGTACCAGCCCGGGCGGACGCTGACTCCGGTACCAGTGCTGCTTTGGAATCCCCGGGACACCCCCCAGGAAGCCCCCTGGGGAGAAGCGGAGAAGACAGCCGACGGGGGAGTTAAGGTGAGTTGTGTTGTTTTTTTGTTTTTTTTGATCTGCTTTGCAAAGGGGGATGATACATCTATGTATCATCTATGGGGGATATACAGGAGGGGGGGCATCTATGGGGGATAATACAGGGGGCCATCTATGGGGATAATACAGGGGGGGTGGCATCTATGGGGGATAATACGGGGGGGGCATCTATGGGGGATAATACAGAGGGGTGGCATCTATGGGGATAATACAGGGGGGGGCATCTATGGGGGATAATACAGGGGGGGGCATCTAATGGGGATAATACAGGGGGTGGAATCTATTGGGGATAATACAGGGGGCATCTATTGGGGATAATACCGGGGGTGGCATCTATGGGGGGATAATACAGGGGGGGGCATCTATGGGGATAATACAGGGGGGGGCATCTATGGGGGGATAATACAGGGGGGTGGCATCTATGGGGGATAATACAGGGGGGGGCATCTATGGGGGATAATACAGGGGGTGGCATCTATGGGGGATAATACAGGGGGGGCATCTATGGGGGATAATACAGGGGGGGGCATCTATGGGGGATAATAAAGGGGGGCATCTATGGGGGATATTACAAGGGTCCATATATAGGGGGATTATACAGGGGGCCATCTCTAGGGAGAGAACATAAGGGGCATCTATGGGGGACAACATGAGGGGAATCTTTAAGGGGGGGGGGCAACATGGGGGACCATCTATGAGGGGGATGGAAAGCACAGGGCGGTCATTTATAAGGGGCTAACACGGGGGCATCTGTAAGGGAGAATACACAGAGGGGCATATACTATAAGGGGCTCACATAGTGTTAGGGCTACCAACTAAATGAGGGTGTAAAGGGGCCAATACAGATGTGCAGTGTGTATAGAGATGAGGATGGTGCCAGTATAAGGAGCCTAATATGTTTGTCTGGCAGATTCTGTGGATTCGTGGCTCGGAGAAGTTCTCATAATGGCCCAGGACAGATGGAGAAGAAAATGAAAAGGGAAGAACTCTGATCAGAGAAGACGTCCCCTGTGAGTCACCTGATATAACTGCACTGTAATGTATTTGGTGTACAGAACCTGTGTAGAGCTGAGTGTGTTGATGGCGTAGTGGTCAATCGATCGAGGGAGGGGGGGGCCCCAATCAAAAGTTTGCTATGGGGCCCAGCCATTTCTAGTTACACCCCTGGGTGTAACTACTATATAGGGGTACAGAGGGGGGTAACTACTATATAGGGGTACAGAGGGGGTAACTACTATATAGGGGTGCAGGGGACCTAACTACTGTCTGTGTTGGAGGCTAATATGTTTCTCTGGCAGATTCTGGAGAGAAGATTCACAGCCAGGGGAGACATCATGGTGGCTCATGCTGAATGGAGAGAAAAAGAAAAAGTGACAGACTCTAATCAGAGAAGACGCCACCTGTGAGTCACTGGATGTAACTGCACTCTGTTATAGGCTTGTAGTGATAGGGGTTATGGTATGGCGGTATTTCAGTATTGTAGGTATTACAAATGTGTTCTTATGGTAATCTATACAACCAATATAGACACCTGTTTCCCTGATGAACCTGTAAAACCCGACAGGAGAAACGCGTCGGAACTGTATATATATATTACTGTATATAGGGTGTTGGTGAGGCTTTTTTAGTCTGCTTTTATATTTACACATATTCACGTGTTTTGTTGTCACTTGTTTGTTATTTTTTTCCTTGCACTTAGTGGATAGGGAGGGACTGTCACCGTGGTTGGGGCCACCCTATTAAGGAGGTGGGTACCCCAAAAGGCAGGATGAGTGCAAATTGTTGATGTAGCTGTGAGAGAGCACATCCCTCCCTGTGACCATACATCTTGAGCCCCCTACCCTACATTATATCTAATTAATAAGTGCAAGTGTTTGGCAAGCATGTTTTTCTTGTGTTAAATTCACATTCTTGTTGTGTTGTTTAGTGAGCTTTTAGAAATTTTGTAATAAAAGTTATGTTTTATTGCCTTAGGGTGTGAAAAATTTGTCCTTCAGTGATAATGTTTGAATAATGTATCACACCATCGGGCACCATTGTATATATAGGCTTGCGGTAGCCTGATGTATTTTGTGTCCGCAGTGGATTAGAGATAGTGTGCACATAGCCTAAAGCTGCATTCACACATCCTGTAAATTATGGGCCTTACGGACGGGGAAGCCCTGTCATGGAATGTTTCTCGGGCCGGAGCTGCATGGCTCCAGGCTTGGACTGGGCCACCAGGGAGCTGTGGGATCCCCCGGTGGGCCCCACCCCCTCTCCCCCTTTGTTAGGCCCTGGCCCTGACCCTGAGCCAGAGAGGGGCCTACCATTTAGGAGCTATTGAAGCTCAAAGGCCCCCCTGCTCACTCCCACACTGCTGGGGTGAATTAAGAATGACATCAGGGCTGTTCTTTCTCATGGGCCCGGCCCTCCCCCTGCTGTCTGTGGCCCTGCTCCCATTACATCAGCTCCCAGCCTCTGCACTGCGCTCTTCCTGCCTGTCACCGGGAAGATGCATAGAGAAGCAGCAGCAGGGCCCTTCCATCCTCCTCCCCTCTGCAGTGATATCGTCTGTCTCCTACTCCAGAGAAGGCCGGACGTAATAGAGTTTAAGGGAGGCCAGCATGACGGGAACTGGCACGGAATGGGTTAATGGTAGAACTGCTCTAAACGGGAGTTGCTAAGGGGAGGAGTAGGGGAGTTAAGGGGAGGGTATATATGTAACAGGCTCTTCCTGGTGCAGTTCAGCACATGAGGAGCAGCAGTGAAGAGTGGAGTGTGGAGGCTTTGAAGTGTGCTGTGCGACGTGTGAAGAGAGTGTCTGGGTGCGGGTCTCAGCTTACCTAGTGGCTCTCCCCCTTACCGACCTCCTGCAGCACCTGCAGAAGGCTGTGGCAGGAACCGCTGACAGGGCTTGGCTGGACAGTAAGCTCCAGGCCATTATGGCAACCCCTTCTGCTGCTCTTGGGGCGGTGAGATCCCCCTTGCTTGCCGCTCCCGATCCCTCAGGGGTTTCCCTCGATGCGGGATCTTCTCCAGTTTCCTGGGATTCTTCCCCACCAGGCCCCCACCTCGGCCTCCGACCCGCTTCTGCCCTGACTCCCTTCCCAGGACCCGGCGCCGACGCAGGAGCCTCTCTAGGGACCCTCCAGGCCGGGGGACTCCCCACACCTCCTGGGGTAGGGCCTCCCAGTCTGTGAGGAATCCGTCAGCGCGGTCGGGCCTTGTGGAACAGGAGAGGTCTCCGCCCCCATCTCAGAGCAGCCTCTCCTCTTCCCGTCTCCAGCTTCCTCCTGGTAATGCGGCAGGCTCCCCTGGCAATGTCCGGGCCGGAGAGCCTTCCAGACGTGCCACCAGCAGGGGATTCTCCAGGAGTGGATCGCGCAGGCTGCAGTAGGCGGCCGGGCGCGGAGAGGATGACGTCAGCACAGTCAGCCGCCCCCAGGCTCCCCTCCGGTCTCAGGTGGTCCTGCCTTCCAGAGGCCTAACTGCGGGTGGGGGGCAGCCCGGCGCCAGAGTTGAATCCTTGATGCCTAGCCTTGGATCATCGGGCGTGCAGCGGCGAATGGAACCGGATTTCCCAGCTGGCGGGCCCACAGCACCCGGGCAGCCTGGTCCACAGTGCCTTTGTCTGTTTATGGGGATATGTCGGGGGGTCAGGGGGTATCGCTGGCAGCGGGGTCAGTTCAAGGGGTAGTGGGCCCCTGGGTTAATCTGGGGGCTGAGTTGCAGGGGTTGCTGTCAGTCCTGCGGACGCTTGTATCCGGTGGTGGTAGGTGTTCAGGGGTGGCGCCTGCGGTTGGTGCGGCTAGTGCCGGGGTCGGGCAAGCGTCGGCAGGGGGAGGGCTGGGGCCGGTGTTGGCCCCGGTTGCTGCATGGGTTGGTGCGCCACTGACCTCTGCAGCCTTGGTAGAACGTGGGGAGGGGGTGGCGGCTGGCGCTTCAGGGGTTACTGTATCGGTGCAGACGGATAAGGAAAGAGAGGTGGACTGGGTGCGGTTGGATGACAGGGCGCGAGGAGAGGTCTATGTATGTTTTGAAGGGCCTCTGGGGGCACATTTGAAGTTGGAGGTTAGAGAGAAAGTCTGGCGTGACGAATACGTGGAGATTTTCTTCCTTCTCCCGTTAGAAAAATGTAATCTGGACAAAACTAAGCGGTTCGAGTTGAAGAAGGAGGAGGAGGAAAAACGCTGGTGGCGTCTGATCCCTCAGACCTTCTCGAATTGGCTCCAGGCATTTGCCATTCTGGCAAGTGTGATTGGGAAGAAGGCCCCTGACAATTGTTCGGGTCTCTTCTGCTACCTGGATTCAATTGGGGAAGCATATCGGGTGTACGGGGGGCAAGCGTGGCTCCATTATGACGAGCAATTTCGTCAGCGGAAGGCGTTGCGGCCTAGTATAAAATGGGACCAGAAGGACATCGGTCTGTGGTTGCGGGGCATGGGGCCATCCCGCCAGGGGCAGTCCTTTCCCGGGGGGGGGGGGGGGGGGGGGGGGGGGGGGGGGGGGGGGGGGGAGGGGGGGTGCCCAGGGGCATTTTCCCAGGGGCAGTTTCCCAGTCTGGGGGAGGGAAGGCCGGTTTCAATGATGGCAGTTCAATGATGGCCAATGCAAATACGGGACGGCCTGTAAGTTTAGGCATGTCTGTGGCACGTGTGGGGGATCTTCCCATGGCTCTGCCCGGTGCTTCAGGAGAGGGAAAGGGCATGGGGCTGGCCAAGGGGGTGACTCCGGTGAAGGTGGATGTGATGCGCCCCTTCTTAGACAGATTTCCGGACAGAGCCAAGGCGGCTCGGCTCATTGAGAGCTTCACTGATGGTTTTGTTATTCCCCCTCCCTCCCACTCGGTCCCCTTTTCCCGCCGTAATCTTCGATCGGCGTATCAGTACGCCTCTGTAGTGTCAGAGAAACTGGCTAAAGAGGTGTCCTTAGGCAGGATGGGTGGTCCCTTTGGTTCCCCTCCTTGGGAGGACTTGGTAGTGTCTCCCTTGGGCGTAGTCCCCAAGAAAGAGCCGAACAAGTTTCGGCTCATTCACCATCTCTCTCACCCACATGGGCGGTTGGTGAACGCTGGGATAGACCCTGAGCTGTGTTCAGTGGTTTATACCCCATTTGACGCGGCCGTGGCTTGGGTGAGGAAGTATGGTCAAGGGGCATTGATGGCGAAGTCGGACATTGAGTCCGCGTTTCGTGTTCTCCCTGTACGTCCGGAAAGTATGCGTCTGTTGGGCTGCTATTGGGAGGGCGCCTTCTTCGTGGACAGGTGTCTTCCCATGGGTTGCTCCCTTTCGTGCGCTTACTTTGAGGCCTTTAGCTCTTTCCTCGAGTGGGTGGTCCGGGATTTAGCTGTGTGCGGTCAGTCATTCATTATTTGGATGACTTCCTGTTCATCGGTCCCCCCGGATCTCCCATTTGTGGGACATTGCTGGGTACCATGGAATGGATGTCAAGTCGCTTTGGGGTTCCGCTGGCACGGGATAAAATGGAGGGTCCGGCGACGGAGCTCAAATTCCTGGGAATCACTATTGATTCTGTGCGAATGGAGTGCTGGTTGCCTGTCGACAAGCTGGAGGCTCTGAGGGAGGAGGTGCAACGAGCTCTGGCATGGCAGAAGGTGAAGTTGCGGGATCTTCAGTCTCTGCTAGGCAAGTTGAACTTTGCCTGTCGGATTATGCCCATGGGGAGGGTGTTCTGTCGGCGGGTGGCAGGGGCGACGGCAGGCGCGCGGTCCCCACATTATTTCGTTAGGATTTCTAGGGAGTTGCGGGAACACTTGGTGGTGTGGGCAACGTTCCTGGACACGTACAATGGATCTATTGAGGGTTTTCTTCGGAACGTGTCATCCATTGATTTAAGTCTTACTGTTACGACTACTACAACTCCTATCATCTTCGATGTTAGAATCCTGAATCAGCCGATCAGCGCCTAAGCCTCATGTATCTCCTGCAAGACTGCACCTCCAGAGTGTGAACTTTTTCTCAATTATTGTACTGACTCAAAAAATAAAGATATAAGCAGCAGCAGCGGTGTCAGACACAGGTAGGTTAATGCCCGCCTCATGTGACTGCACACCCTCCGGACACAGTTTAAAAAAAAAAGCAGCAGCAGAGACAGCACCAAAGTAGTAAAAAATGTTGTGACTTCACACCTTCTTGCACAACGTTCCCGTTTAGGCCTGAGAAAACCTAAAGTAAAGCCGAAACGTCGCCCAAGAGTGTCTAAATTAAGTCAAAAGATTTGTCACTTCTGCTGATGCTGTCTCTGCTGCTGAATTATTGTACTGAGTCTCCTGGTGCCATTGAAAGGGCTGCAGGCGGCATCAATGTGTATAAACCCCCGCTAAAGCGACTGGTGGTGTTGGGCTTGTAGCACGACCACCCAGGGTGAGCAGAACGTTTAGCCACTTCTTCTATGCACACATTTGTTCTGCAGTAATACGCTATATGTGCTGTATGGTGTTCTCTTTCTTTTCTTAGTACATGTGTACAATGGCAGATTATACTGTGGTGAGCCCCCGCAGTGCTAAGGAGGAGATACGGACAGTTACTTGCCAGATGGTAGAGTGTGACGCCACTCCGGTGGTGGTTGGCTGAGATACAGCCGGGCCCAGTGTTGTTATATTGGGACGCCAGTGCCGGTTGGGCACACAGGTATGGTGGCACACCTGCTTTTATTTTAGAGGGCCAGTTGTACCTTGTTCCCCTGTGGACAATGTCCTGCCGGGTTGCTACGGGTCCCTTGGGTTGTTATCATGGTGGGCCAAAGTGGTGTAGTACCCTTTCGGACTATTGGTATTGCCACCCACAGAAAGGGGAAATGTCCCAAGGAGTGTGTGTATATTGTGCTGGTGCGGGGCGAAGAATCACAGAGTCTCTTTACCATAAATAATCTCTCGTTTACTCCGAAAGTACTTGTGTGCAGCAGAACCTACAACTTTGCTTTGACAGGATATGTTACATTTGATAATACACTTGACAATACAGGATCCAGATCTGTGTTAGGAGTATAGCGAGGAGTACAGTCATGCTGACTGAGTTGCGTGTTGAGAAGTATATAGAAGAATCAGAGGAGCAGAAAGGAGAATGTCGTGAGAGTCCCAACCCAAGTAGTACTTTGCTCTGCCGGGATGTTGGAGGATGAGGTAGAGAGATAAGAATACTTGAGAGAGAATACTGGTGCCCGGGCATAGACCTCGGCCAGAATGAACCACCTGTTGCCCTACCAGTGTCGGGGGACCTGTCCTAGAGGGTGACACAAGGCCTCAGACCTTGTTACCTGGGATAAGTGGAATGCTGAGGGTTTCCTGCTGACAACCGCTGTGCGAGATAGAGTTCATAGGCCTCTAGCAATTTTGCTCTATCCAGATCAGTTCCTAGCTTTCTTTGGCTGGTCCTGCACTGTGACTCTCCTAGTCCACGGTATGGGTTGAGATAGTCTCTGACTTGTCCTCTCCTGTAAGGGGTTTAACACTGCATAGTGTCTAGTAAGGTTACTTGAAGAGAAGCTGTTAGGGGCATCTTGTCTTGCTTCCTCACCACACAGAAACCTGACTAAGACTGACCCTTTAAGGTAGGGGGACCTGGCAGAGGGCCAGGGCCCAAAGGGACCACTGCAGGGAGCGTTCTAGCGTGCATCCTTCCCCTACAATGTCCAACACAAAAGACATCTACACTTCCTCTACCCATGTGACTTCCTATCTCCAGCAGATCTAAAGTGTGCTGTGAGTGGGTTAAGAGTGCATAAAGAAAAAGTAAAGTGAGAGATAATAGGACAGAAGAAGACAATACTCCCATAGGTTCACAGATCCATGTGACACATAAATAAACAATAACCCTTTCCATACTTCAGCTGTGCAACAACTGAGTACATATATCTATAATAGCGTTATCTAGTGGCGAAACTTTATCACCACTTACTTACAATAAGTACAGGCTTTTGCTAAGGGTGTAACCAATACAAACACCCGGGTGTGACACCACAATACCATAAGACACTATGCTTACCCGCTAACTTTTCTCTGGTGCGCATCCGTCTGCTTCTCCTGGTCCTGATTAGCTGACAGCCCGCTCAGCCAATCAATAGCTTCTTCAGAATATCAGTGATTGGCTGAGCGGGCTGTCAGCAAGTCAGGACCAGGAGAAGCAGATGGATATGCACCAGAGGTAAGGGAGCAGTTAAGCATGTTGTCTTAAGGTATAATCTGCCATCGTATGCATGTACTAGGAAAAGAGAGAGAACACCATATGGGGCAAATAGCGTATTACTGCAGAACAAATGTGTGCAAGTGGCTAAACTTTGTGCTCACTTTGGGCGATCATGCTACAAGCCCAATACTGCCAGTCGCTTTAGCAGTAGTTTATACACCTTGTTGCCATCTGCAGCCCTTTCAATGGATTTAGGAGACTCGGTACAATAATTCAGCAGCAGAGACAGCAGTAAAGTAGTGACAAATCTTGTGAATTTCTTCACACCGTCTTGCGCAACGTTTCTGCTTTACCCTCGCCTTTCTCAGGGCTAAAACCGAAACGTGACGCAAGAAGGTGTGAATAAAGTCACAATGTAAACTTAACTATCCTCATGCCTGTAGCACCGCTCCCATGTCCCATTGACAGCCACTGGTGTCCTGCAGCCCTCCTAGCTGCAACGTCATGTACCTGACTAAATGATTGTCCTCTCAGCCAATCAGTCACTGGGGCGGGACGCTGACTGGCTGAGCAGGCAATCGGGCAACATGGATTTCATACTAAAATGACAGCTGGCAGCAAGTGAGTTTATTATTTTCTCCCACCCCTCCTGATTGCCATTTTTCATTTTCATGGGACTTTCTCTTTAATATGGGCTGTCAGGGTGTTCATCCAGGGCTCCCAGGTGGGCCATAGCCACACAATCTGCCCATACTCAGTTTCATCACGGCTGAGCACAGTTATGAAGCGGCAGAGGGGGGCCGGCATGAGGGACGGCAGGAACGGGTCGCCCGGCCTCCCGAAGATGACGTCTTTGATGGGGTCGGTTGACACGGATCAGGTATGTATACTGCACTA
Organism: Dendropsophus ebraccatus; assembly: GCF_027789765.1. Taxonomy (NCBI): domain Eukaryota; kingdom Metazoa; phylum Chordata; class Amphibia; order Anura; family Hylidae; genus Dendropsophus; species Dendropsophus ebraccatus. The sequence goes on from NW_027209175.1 coordinate 15,761, forward strand.
TACTTCCGGGTACATGGGCGGGGGTCGGGGAACACGGGGAAGGGGTCCATTCACATACATAACATACATTACAAAGTTGTATAACTTTGTAATGTGTGTTATTTTGTGAATAATTTCTTAGCGCCACACTACCCCTTTAACCCATAGCTGCACCAGGACGTTATTGAACGTCCTCGTGCCGCTATGGGAGTTCAGAGGGGGGTCGCGCGGCGGCTATTAGCGGGCACAGTCCGATCGCCGTGCCCGCTAATTAAGTACTTAGAAGCAGCTGCATCAGACTTAGGGCTCTATTACACCAACAGATTATCTGAAGGATTTTTGCATCCAAAGCCAGGAACAGACTATAACAGAGAACAGGTGATGAAGGAAAGACTGAGATTTCTCCTCTTTTCAAATCCATTCCTGGCTTTGGCTGCAAAAATTTGTCAGATAACTCTCTCTGTTTCATAGGGCCCTTATAAATGATCAGCTGTATCCAACAATGTCACATCCCAGTGCACTTTCACTATGATGGACTGAGAGACAATCTAGCCATTGTTGGGGGTCTCATGGAAATGTATTTTTCATATTGACATTAATTAGGTATTCCAGTGTAAAATTTATTTATATATATATTTTTCAGATTAACTGGTGCCAGGAAGTTATACAAATTTGTAGATTACTCCTATATAAAAATCTCTACCCTCCCAGTACTTATCAGCTGCTGTATGTCCTGCAGAAAGTGTATTCTCTCCAGCCTTCCAGAACTTATCAGCTGCTGTATGTCCTGCAGGAGGTGTTGTATTCTCTCCAGTCTGACACAGTGCTCTCTGCTGCCACCTCTGTCCATGTCAGGAACTGTTCAGAGCAGGAGAGGATTCTTTTCGATCTTTATTTATTGAGGCTTTTTAGTTTTTAGAACAATACTTTAGGGAATACAGAGAGAAAAGGGGGGGGGGAGGGGTTGGGACCCCATTATAGGTTCAGCTGAAAACTGTACATACTATAATACATAATGTAGATATAAGTTAGAGTCATAACAGTCATAACAGTCTTTTCTAGATATAAAATATAGAGAGGGTCTTAAGGGCCTATTACACGGGTCGTTTAGAGGAGCTTTTCTCCTCGTTCCCCGCTGGGGGGCGGGGAGCTGCGGGGGGGCTGCCCGGGTGATCGCTGATCGTCTGGGCAGCCCATAGGATATAGCAGCGTCTGCTGCCAACGCTCCTATTCGACGGAGCGACGGCAGCAGATCGCTGCTATATCAGTCGCTTGTTTTTCAACATGTTGAAAAACAAGCGACTGCAACGATCAGCCGACATGAACGATGTCGGCTGATCGTGTCACTCTATTCCACGGGATGATTATCGTCCGTAGCGGCCGATATCGGCCGAATACGGACGATAATCGTTCAGTGGAATAGGGCCTTTAGGTGAGAGGGAGGGAGGAACCAACAGAACCATGGGAGGGGGAGGGGGAAGTTGTATAGCAAACATAGAAGAGAGGGAAGTGAGGGGGGGGGGGGGGGTCCTGCGTCCCACCATATCAAAAACTCAAGCACAAAAATTTTAATGTAAAAGTAAAATATCCATATACAGATATGTATTGTATATCATAAAACATACTACTTTGGATTGGTTATGTTTCAATAGGGCTATCCAAGGATTCCACATCGTTAAGTAGGCATCATGTGAGAAGTTTTGCCAACTAATAATTTCCTCCAGCCACCGGGTATCCTCCACCCTTTCAATCCAATGAGATATTGATGGGGGGTCGGTAGACCTCCAATGGAGTGGGAAAAGCTTTTTGGCTACAGCCAAGTGGGTAATAAGAGAACGTTTATTCGGACAGAGAGGGGGTTGGTGCCCATAAGAGTACATATTCCGGGGAAAGTGAGGAATTTGAATGGGCGAATGGCTCTGCAAAGCCACCAAATGTGGGATAGTGAACCTCTTTCTCTACCGCATCTCCAACATGTGTCATTGGGTGTGTCCATGATCAAACAAGAAGGCTGGGGTTCTATACCACCTAGCAAACAACTTGTAGGAGGCCTCTTATACAACTACACATGTGGAGAAGCCATGAGAGTGAGTCACCATAAATTTCACCTGTTCTACAGAGAAGACTATCTGGAGCTCCTTTTCCCAGGCTAAAATACTGCGTGGTTTACTTTCATTATTCGTGGACTTAAGGTGGTGATAAAGTTTAGAGGTGGCCCTTTTAGGGGGGGCTGGAAAAAGTGCTAGTGTTTCTAACCAGTTGTTTGGCCTAAGGGGTGATATTGATTTACTGTATGTGTTACACATATTAATTATTTGTTGGGCTTGGGAATCATTAGGAGGCAATAAGGAAACAAGATTGTGTGAGGATTGTTGTTTAACCCTTAGGCGACCCTGGACGTACCCGTCAAAGATAACAACTGATGCAGCCCTTCCCTAGTGTCTAGTGGTGGAGCGATCTCCGTGTCTGTTACCTGCCGTAGTCTCCGCCAAAATGGCGCTGATCCCGGCTCGGCATTCAGTTGCTTCCGGCTGCAGCAGCCGAAGCAATCAGGCAATCTCATCGATCTATGCTGCATATCTATGCTGCAGGGATCTCTATGAGAGATCAGTGCACTTATACTAGAAGTCCCCCAGGGGGGCTTGTAGTATAAGTGTAAAAGTAAAAAAAAAAAGTGTTATTATTAGTAAAAAAAGCCCCCTCCCCTAATAAAAGTGTGAATCACCCCCCTTTTCCCATGTTATAAAATAAATAAATAATTAAAAAAATAAACATGTTTGGTATCGCCGCGTGCGTTATCGCCCGAACTATTAATTAATCACATTCCCGGTCTCGTACGGTAAACGGCGTAAGTGCAAAAAAAATCCCAAAGTTCAAAATTGCGCATTTTTGGTCACATCAAATCCAGAAAAATTGTAATAAAAAGCGATTAAAAAGTCGCACATGGGGGGGGGCGTGGTCTAGCTATGGCGCCGAGCGGACGCATGTGCTGAGAGCTCCGCTTCCTCACCCCAGCACCGGGACTATCAGCAACTACCCAGCATCGCCACATGTCCCTCTCGAGAGCAGGGAAGTCCAGGAGAACAAGGGGAGACTCGTCGGGGCCACCGGCAGGAGCCCTACGGCGTTATCTCCGCAGCAGAGAGAGCAGTGACCGGGAGTCTGAGCCGCCATTGCAGAACGCCATCCCCCCCGTACAGCCACACAGTACCTCATCGCGGAAGTCCTCCGCGGTCATCGGGACAGCTGCTCCACTTCAGGGTTCCTCCGGCACACAACATCACTGCCTGTCGGAGCCGCAGTCAGCAGATCCTGGAGGTAACCGACTGCCGCCAGCGCCATTACGGTCTGCAGCCCTCCACGTGGACCTGCAGGTACCGGCACAGGGAGCTGCACAGTCAGCAAACAGCCGGGATACGGCAGTCAGCTCTTCCTCCCCCCGGAGCTTTTCACCTGTTCCCTCTGTAGCTACCGAGATCTCCGGCCCAACGGCTGCAGCCACAGACCTCGCCAGCACACAGTCTTCCCTCTGTGTTCCCCCCTGTGAGCGGCCATTACAGAAGAGCCACGTGATCTCAGCCCCCGCAGCTACTCTGTCTCAGGACTCAGGTCTCACTGATACTGCCCCACTATATACTCCCGCACACAGCCTTCTCTCCACCCCGGCTGTCTCTAAGACGGACCCTTGCTTATCCTCCCTGGCTGATACCATAGGGGATGACCTAAGGGAACTAAAGCGGCAAATGGCGGCTATGCCGACAAAAGAGGATATGGAACGTTATGTGCAAAGGCTCGAATCCACATACAAGTCAGAACTCAAATCCCTCTCAGCTAATATGTCCCATCTGTCCGACCAAGTCCACTGTTTAGAGGACGATGCGGGGACAATCTCTGGGGTGCAATCCGAGCAACAAGCCACACTAGCCCAACATACCCAACAAATACAATGCCTTTTTAACATGGTGGATGATCAAGAAAATCGTAACCGCCGCAATAATGTGCGCATTAGAGGCATACCGGAGGCAGTGGGTACTAAAGATCTTATTCCTAAGTTACAATCTCTTTTCAATACCATCCTGGATAAGCCAGCAGACCACGACATAGAGATTGACAGGGCCCATCGCACACTAGGACCACGCAGCATTGTCATGGAAAGACCACGTGACGTGATATGTCGCATCCATTTCTTCCAACTAAAAGATGAAATAATGCGCAAGGCACGAGAGAAAGGAGACATCCCTTTAGATGGCGATCGTATACAAATATTGGCAGATTTATCCCGACTCACACTTGCCAAAAGACGCACGCTCAAACCCCTGTTGGATACGTTGAGAGACCACCAACTGACTTACTCCTGGGGACACCCGTTCCAGCTACAAGTTCGCAAAGACGGCAGGATACATCTCCTGCAGAGCCCTGGAGATCTACAGCCATTCTGTGAGGCACTGCACCTCCCGATCCCCTCCCTCGCCGAGTGGCCAGTTTCTCCCCCTGTGCTGCAACGCCAGCCGCCAGAAAGACGACCCCGAACACCTCCGGGCGAGGACATGGAGCCTCTTCGTCACCATGCAGACTGATTGGTTCATAATGATAAGTATATTGTCCTTCTCTTTTGTTTTAACTGTATAGACATTATACACTTCCTGATTAGTTACTGCTCACGAATGCTACCCGAGGCTTAACACTTCGCATTGGCGGGCGGTTAACTATGGCTGTGGTTAATCCTATCTTCAATAGTTTTTTAGTAGGTGTCATATACAGGTTGGCATTGTCTCGCCTGAGTTATCTATGCTGTATTCTACTTTTATGTTTTCATAATTTTCTTACCGTTCCTGTTAGAAGAGTATATCGTATCAACCTTAGTCTTACAGGAAATTTATAGGGTGCAAACCGTCTCTATACGCCCCTGCTTCCATACTGTATCTTATAACTGAGCCTTAGTCTAAAAACCACTTAATGTCTAGGCGGTCTGGTTCTACATAGGAAAAGACATGATACTCCTATGCACTGTTATTTGTTATGCGCAATACATGCATGAGTGTTCCGAGGAACGCTGGTTTCTTTTTTTTCTTCTTCCATTTACTTCCCTGTTACTCTAAGTTATGTTACATGCTGGGTTTACATTAGACATTTGTTCAGAATTAGCTAGGTGCTGGTGAGGAGGTTAGCTTGGTCCTGACTAGGCAGCTTCCCCACTCTAGGTTAGATCACTACTTAGTGATCCATTAGTTTCTACTATATCTTCCCCTCTGGGTTAGACCCCAAGGGGAGTTTACTGTTAGACAGTTAAAAATTTTCTCTCTTTATTCTTCTCTATTTCTTTTATTCTTTTTCTTTTGTGTTACCTCTACCCTACTCCTCCCCACCTTACACCCTGTTCCTTTGACCCTACATGGCAATCCAACATGACAGAACTCAAAATTTGTTCCCTTAATGTAAGGGGATTCAACACTCCTGAAAAACGGTCACAGATATGCTACAACATGCACAAAGAGAGGGCACATATCGTGTTTCTACAGGAAACGCATTTCAAAACACACCATCTCCCGCAGTTCTCCAATAGATATTACCCGACGTGGCACCACAGCTCCAACCCAGAGGCCAAATCTTAGGGTGCCAGTATTGGTATTCATAGATCCTTGAGACACGAGGTTTTAGCCACTCAGATCGACACAAAGGGAAGATATGTCCTTATTAAATTGTCCATACAAGCAAAAATATTTACTTTAGCATGCTTCTATCTCCCTAACCAGGACCAGGTCAAAACATGCAGGCGCTTTCTACGTCTCTTGGAAGGATTTGCGGAGGGCCTCCTGATTGTCGGCGGAGACTTTAATTTTGTTTTTGATCCAGCGTTGGACTCTTCTTCGGGCGGAGGCCGACAACCTCTCTCTCACATGCAACGCCTGTCGCAGACCATCCATTTCCTCCAGTTGATAGATCTATGGAGGACCCTACACCCAACCGTAAGAGACTACACCCTTTACTCTCCTTTACACGCCTCATACAGCCGTATAGATTTTTTTCTAGTCAGTCACCACCTACTAACATGGCACCCCACTTCAAGTATAGGTGCGGCACTCTGGTCGGATCATGCTCCTGTGTTTTGCACGTTTATGATACCAGACTCCGCACCCACTTTCCGTTCGTGGAAGCTGAATGAGAACCTATTAAAAGATTCAGTCTGTTTATCTGCTGTGCAAGCCGCAATTAGTGAATTCATTTCCAATCACGAGCATGATCCCACATCATTGCCGATACAATGGGAGGCACTGAAGTGCGTGATTCGCGGAGTCCTCATTCAAAATGGCACCCGCCTAAAAAAAGAACGGGCCGCCGCTATAACTAAGACTATCAACCGTATCCATTGATTGGAAACAATACACAAATCATCCCCCACCTCTTCAATATTAGCAGAACTAACTTCTGCAAGAGAAAAACGAAAGTCTTTGCTAGATAAAAGCTACACAAGGTTCAGAGACAGAATGAAAAGATACGCATATGAACATGCCGATAAATGCGGGAGGGCCCTAGCCAACACCCTTCATCCACGTTTGGGCACGGTATATATCCCCAAACTTAAAAAAGCTTCCCGACAAGAGATTGTTAACCCAGTAGACATAGCTGAGGAATTTCGTAGGTACTACCAAGACCTGTATAACATTAGAGGACATTATCATAATGCTCCCCCAACGGTATTACATGACAAAATCAGTGACTACATCACCAAGACATCCATTCCTACTATTGACTCTTCAGTCAAAGATTCCTTAGAGGAAGATTTTACAGACATATGAACTCATAGACGCTATCAAATCTCTCCCTACAGGGAAAAGCCCGGGACCCGATGGATTCACTACTAGATTCTATAAATCTCTTTCCTCTCTACACAGTCCCTTCCTCAAATCGGTGTTCAACTCAGTGACCACTCTTACCCCTTTCCCACCACAATCCCTTGAAGCACACATTACGGTCCTTCCGAAACCCGGCAAAGAACCCATAACATGCGCCAACTTTCGCCCCATCTCATTAATCAATGTAGATGTGAAACTATACTCTAAACTGATTGCAAACCGCTTAGCTGAAGTACTACCCTCCCTCATCTCTAATGACCAGGTAGGCTTCATTAAAAATCGCGAGGCCAGAGATAACACTAACAAGACGCTCTTGCTTTTAGCTCACGCACAAAAAACAAACACCCCGACCTGCCTCGTGTCTGTCGATGCCGAAAAGGCGTTCGACAGAGTACATTGGACCTTCTTAGACCATGCACTCCGCCAGAAAGGCCTAGGCCCAACGATGGTATCACGGATCACTGCTCTATACTCCAATCCAACAGCTAGGGTCAGGGCCAATGGGATACTATCAGACCCTTTTCGCATTGGTAATGGGACTAGACAGGGGTGCCCCCTGTTATATGTGCTTGTAATGGAGCATCTTGCAGTGGCACTGAGATCCAATCCGGCTATTCATGGCATCACAGTCAACAACACACAGTATAAAATAACACTTTATGCTGACGATCTCCTCTTATTCGTCACAGATCCCCACATTTCCTTCCCCTCTATAATAGCGGAGCTAGAAAAATTTGGCAAAGTTAGTAACTTTAAAGTCAATTATTCCAAAACTGAAGCGTTAAACGTCACCCTCCCGCCCACATTACAAAGCTCCCTACAATCTAACTTCCAATTTAAATGGGAAACGGAGGCCATCAAATATCTAGGCACCCATATTCCATCGGATTCCACTAAGCTCTACCAACTTAACTATGCCCCTCTTTTGCAAAAACTGAAGTCTACGCTTCTAGAATACAACCTAAGACGCCTCTCGTGGTTTGGCCGCATCAATACGGTAAAAATGGACATCTTGCCGAAACTATTGTACCTCTTTCAGGCTCTTCCCATAACTATCCCCAACACTTTCTTCATTCAACTTAATAAGGCAATAAATAAGTTCGTCTGTGGTTCCACACGCCCGCGAGTAAGATTTAAAACCGTATGTCTCCACAAAACAGAGGGAGGAGCAGGCCTACCTGATATAAAAACTTACTACAGAGCGGCAGTCCTGTCACGAGTGGTAGACTGGCACAGATCTATAGAAACCAAACAGTGGGTAGCTCTTGAAAATGATTTGTCCCCGTGGTCTCTCTCTTCTTTACCATGGATAGATAGGGAGCATGTTACTCACCGCGACCTTCCCTTACTTACTCAGAATTTTCTATCATTATGGGATAGAACGGTGATTCCTTCTGCTCTTTCACATAGGCCTGGACCCCTAACACCCTTGTTTGATAACCCAGGCTTCCCTCCAGCTGTGGGAAAAGAAAGTTTTTTGATCTGGGATAGGACCTCTGCGACCAGGCTGGCAACAACCTCCACTAGTACATTCTACCTACCATCATTGGTGGAGCTTGGAGGCCTTCGCCCGGAGAGACGCCTCTTATGGATGGAATATTTCCAACTACGCTCCTATCTTTCCACCTTTTCCCAACAACAAACTCTCCATAGAAGTCTCACATCATTGGAGACCCTGGTCACTCTGGATGGCCCTCCGCACCGCCTCCTCTCCTGCATGTACGGCATACTTACTTCACATGTACCCTCAGAACCCCTTAGCTTCGTACTGGCCTGGGAGCGGGAGCTGGGAGCTCACTTCGAGGACGACGAATGGCAGAAATGCTTTCTATTTACCCACAAACTTCCTGCAGCGTGCCATGCGCAGGAAAAGAACTACAAAATACTCACACGTTGGTATCGGTATCCCGCGATGTTACATGCTAACTTCCCCTCTGTGTCGGATCTCTGCTGGCGTTGCTCTGTTGCCACTGGCACCATGTTGCATGTTTGGTGGAGCTGTACTGCCATCCAGCCGTTCTGGCAAAAAATCTTTCAACTATATAACTTTCTCACAAACTCTACAGTTCCTACTCTAGCCCATATAGGCCTTCTCACCATGATACCGGGCTCTATCTCCTCAGTTAAGCGAGATATCCTTCGCCATTTCCTGACTGCAGCCCGTGCTGTGTTGCCTCGCCACTGGAAATCCCCAACCCCTCCCTCATTGACGGAATGGGTATCGGAGGTTAACCACATTATGCATATGGAGGAACTGCTGGCGGAAGACGCAAATCGAAACAAACATTTTTTAAAAATCTGGACCCAGTTGCTACTGTTCCGTGACAGCCCTGAAATGGCAAACTGGCTCGCTACTCCCTGAATAGTTATCACCTTTCCATAGTCTCTGACATGTGGCCTGACGCTGTGTGAACCGCTCAGATTACCCCCCCCCCCCTCCTTTCCCTCCCCCTTGTACCTTTGTGATTCTTTACCTCCTTCTCTTTCTTTTTTCTTTTCGCTTCTTCTCTGATACTTTTTCTTTACTGTTATTTTCGTTCATAAATAGTACATCAGAAGGTGTATTTTGATATGATTATGTACAATGCCACTGAAGGAGCCCTATTTTCTATGCAATTGTATTCGTACCCCTATTTTTATCAATCTATATGCTACTATTGATAACAGATTTCGGGGCAAGGTTGAACATAGTGTTGCAAGACTTTGTATATTCATTTGCTATGGCTCTGCGTAGCCTGCACCAATGTATGTGTTTTCTGTACTCTTTTCTTCAAAATAAAAACATTTAAAGTAAAAAAAAAAAAAAGTCGCACATGCGCAATCAAGGTACCGATAGAAAGAACACATCATGGCGCAAAAAATTACACACCACGTAGCCCCATAGACTAAAGGATAAAAGCGCTATAAGCCTGGGAATGGAGCGATTTTAAGGAACATATATTTGTTAACAATGGTTTGATTTTTTAACAGGCCATCAGATAAAAGAAAAGTTATACATGTTATATATCATTGTAGTTGTAACGACTTGAGGAACATATATAACAAGTCAATTTTACCCCAGGGCGAATGGCGTAAAAAAAATACCCTCGAAATAAAAGAAATGTGTTTTTTTTTTTTTTTTCATTTCACCACACATTGAATTTTTTTCTGGTTTCGCAGTGTACTTTATGAAAACATTCAGCCTGTCATTGCAAAGTACAATTAGTGGCGCAAAAAATAAGGGCTCATGTGGGTTTCTAGGTGAAAAAAATGCAAGTGCTATGGCCTTTTAAGCACAAGGAGGAAAAAACGCAAAAATTTAAATTGGCCTGGTCCTCTAAGGCAGTGATTTTCAACCAGTGTGCCGTGGCACACTAGTGTGCCGCGACACATGGTCGGGTGTGCCGCGGGGAAAGTTCCCCAAACTATGGTGCCCCTGTGAAACAGGAGAAAACAATGGGGGAGAGAAACCTGGGGATGGGGGAGAAACAGGGGAGAGAAGCAGGGGGGAGAGAAGTTTGGTGGAGAGAAGCACGGGGGAGAAGTATGGTGGAGAGAAGCACAGGAGAGAAGTAGGGGGGAGAAGTATGGTGGAGAGAAGCACAGGGGAGAGAAGCATGGGGGAGAGAAGCATGGGGGAGAGAAGCACAGGAGAGAAGCAGCGGGGAGAAGTATGGTGGGGAGAAGCACAGGGGGAAAAGAAAACAGGCCCAGGTTTCACACGGAGTTAGTATAAATACATTTAGAATCTATATTATTAACTATATGTATAATATTTACTGTTTTAGTGTCATTTTGTGCCATTTTGGTTGGTGGTGTGCCTCGGGATTTTTTAAGTATAAAAAGTGTGCCACGGCTCAAAAAAGGTTGAAAATCACTGCTCTAAGGGTTAAGCAAATCTTTGAATCGCTTTTTCCGAAGGCGTAGCCACGACGGGGGTACTTCTTTGGGCCTAGATCCTAACACTACTGGAAGTAGATGTAAAGGGGTAATAGGGGATGGCAGGGAAAATTCAGGGTCTCTTAGCTGAAGGAATGTAAGGACAAGGAGAGTGGCTTGTAATGTAGGTGGCAACACCTCTCTCGTTTTGGGGTTAGGATCAGGGTGCCACAACTGAAATTCCCTAATATGGCTTAGTAGAGAGAGTTCAAGGTCAATGTGGGGTGGATAGGATTCAGGTAAATTCCTAGTCAGGGCAAGCCATCGTGCGAGATGTGAAGCTTCATAATAAGCTCTGAGGTCGGGGAGGGCAAATCCTCCTTGGGATTCTGAAGTGATAATTGGGCATATGAGATGCGCGTTTTTTTGCCCTGCCAAAGGAACTTAGTGAATTCTTGGCGCACTGAGCAAAAGAAAAATTTAGGAATATGTATAGGAATGCATTGTATTAGATAGAGAAATTGTGGAAGGATATTGGATTTTAAATAGTTTTTCTTTCCTACCCAAGACATGAATGGCAAGCAGAATGAGGAAAAGTGTGATTTTGTCTTTATTAGGAGTGGGGTGAAATTTACTTGAAAAAGAGGGATTTTTATTCTTAGATATTTAATTCCCTGGTCAGGCCATATGGTACTTTTACACGGAGCGATAATTCGCCCGATCTCACGATTAACGATTTTGAATGAATGATGTTTTTTTTTATAACAGCGTTTAGACGGAACGATACATCGTACGGAAAAAATCGTTTTGCGATCGTTTAAGCCTATCTTACACATAGGTGAAATCGTTGAATGACTGTTTACACTGAACGATCTGCAAAGTTTTTGCGAACGATCAACGATGATTTGAGAACATGTTGAAAGATCAAAATGAACGATTTCCCGCTCGTCGCTTGATCGTTCGCTGCGTTTACACGTACGATTATCGTTTGAATTTGATCGTTATCGTGCAAATTTGAACGATAAATCGTTCCGTGTAAAAGGACCAATAGAAAGGGGTAAGAAGATTGACCCTGAACAAATGGGCTTTGTCCCAGGTAGAGAGGGAAAGTTCAATACCACTAGGGTGATACCTGCCGCATTTCAAGCAAAAATTTAAAAAAAGCCCTTAGTCCTTCTCGGCACCGATGCCGAGAAGGCATTTGATAGAATAAATTGGCTATTTATGTGTCACACTCTCTTAAAATTTGGTTTTCCCCCTGCATTTATAGAAGCAATTTTCTCACTTTACTCCCATCCCTGGGCTAAAATTAGAATCAATGGCACCCTTTCCCCCCTTTTTTTAATTACAAATCTAACCCGTCAGGGCTGCCCTCCTTCCCCCTCTTTATTTATCTTAGTGATAAATGATAATGATAAACATCCTGGAGGAGCGATCTCCGCCACTAGACACCAGGGAGACGCTGGATCCGGTAATCGTTTGACAGCTGCATCTGATTACTGTATTAGCGGGCACGGCCATCGGACCGTGCCCGCTAATACCTACGGTCCCGGGCTACAAGCGGCACTCGGGACCGCCGCGGTTCAGAGCGGGGTTGCCCTGCGGCCCCGCTCTGAACGCCCTTACCGGCAATAGGGCGTACCTATACGCCCTTTGTCGTTAAGGGGTTAATGACCACTAATATGCCTTTCGTGACGGTCCTTAAACGTCTTATTCTAGCCCAACACCATGATGTGAGGCTAGAATAAACAATCTCCTCTGCTGGAGATTGTAATAAGAGCAGACTAGGTGGACCCAGTGGTAATTTTCTCCTTCATCTTCTACCTGTGTCACTATGTGCTGCCACAGAAATGACTGTACCAGTGACTGGCAGTGCATGAGCATCGCTGGTACATACACAGCTCCAGGCCCGGACTGGTAATCTGGCAAGGCGGGCAAATACCCGCTGGGCTGGCCGGATTACCAGTCCGTGGGCCGCCCGGGCTGCATGATGCAAAAAAAACAAAACACCGCTGCGGCCCGCTTCTTTCTGCCCAGCCGCTCGGCCGGCCCCTGCCCGCTCCTAACATGCTCCTCCAATCTAATCAACGTGGAGCAGGAGCATGGGGCCGATGCGGCCCCTCGTTAATTGGAGGAGCATGTCAGGAGCGGGCAGGGGCGGGCCAGCCGGGCCGAGGTGAGCAGGCTGTGGTAGTGGGAGGGGGCTGCGGTGGCATGTCTCCGCCCCGCCTGGTCCCTCTAAGTGCCGAGGCCTCAGACGTGCCGCGCGCAGGCACGTCTGCAGCCACCTCCACCAGGCCCCCAGCGGTGATGTCACTTCCCTGATGCTCCGCTGAGGACCTGGAGGAGAGAGAGGAGCTGCCGCCGCCGCCACCGCCGCGCTGCAGCTGTGGACCGAAGATCCAGGCCGAGGAAGAAGCTGCTGGGGAGCGAGGTAAGGTGAGAATGTTTTTTTTTTTTATATATATAAAGCCCTTCACATGTGACCACATATCGGGAGGGGGGAGACACGCAGGGGGGCTATTCTATGGGTGGGGAGGTGTGCAGGGGGGCTATACTATTGGGGGGGGGGATGCAGGGGGGCTATTCTATATGGGGGGATGTAAGGGGGCTATTCTATATGAGGGGATGTAAGGGGGGCTATTCTATATGGGGGGATGCACAGGGGGGCTATTCTATATGGGGGGATGGCACAGGGGGGCTATTCTATACTTGGGGGATGTAAGGGGCTATTCTAAATGGGGGGATGTAAGGGGGCTATTCTGTATGGGGGGATGTAAGGGGGCTATTCTATATGGGGGGATGTAAGGGGCTGTTCTGTATGGGGGGGGATGTAAGGGGGGCTATTCTGTATGGGGGGATGTAAGGGGGCTATTCTGTATGGGGGGATGTAAGGGGGCTATTCTGTATGGGGGATGTAAGGGGGCTGTTCTATATGGGGGGATGTAAGGGGCTATTCTATATAGGGGGATGTAGGGGGGCTATTCTGTATGGGGGAAGTAAGGGGGTGCTGTTCTATATGGGGGATGTAAGGGGCTATTCATATGGGGGATGTAAGGGGGCTGTTCTATATGGGGGATGTAAGGGGGCTATTCTATATGGGGGGATGTAAGGGGGCTATTCTATATGGGGGGATGCACAGGGGGGCTATTCTATATGGGGGGATGTAAGGGGGCTGTTCTGTATGGGGGGATGTAAGGGGGCTGTTCTGTATGGGGGGGATGTAAGGGGGCTGTTCTATATGGGGGATGTAAGGGGGCTGTTCTGTATGGGGGGATGTAAGGGGGGCTGTTCTGTAAGGGGGGCTATTCTGTATGGGGGGATGTAAGGGGGCTATTCTATATGGGGGGATGTAAGGGCTATTCTATATGGGGGGTGTAAGGGGCTGTTCTGTATGGGGAGGATGTAAGGGGGCTATTCTGTATTGGGGGGCTATTCTATATGGGGGGATGTAAGGGGGCTATTCTGTATTGGGGGGCTATTCTATATGGAGGGATGTAAGGGGCTATTCTGTATTGGGGGGCTATTCTGTAAGGGGGCTATTCTGTATTGGGGGCTATTCTATATGGGGGATGTAAGGGGGCTATTCGGTATTGGGGGGGCTATTCTGTATTGGGGGCTATTCTGTAGGGGGATAATTCTATATGGGGGATGTAAGGGGGGTTATTCTGTATTGGGGATGTAAGGGGGATTTTCTGTATTGGGGCTATTCTATATGGGGGATGTAAGGGGGCTATTCTGTATGGGGGGGCTATTCTGTATTGGGGCTATTCTGATAAGGGGGGCTATTCTATATGGGGGGATGTAAGGGGGCTATTCTGTATTGGGGGGATGCAGGGGGGCTATTCTATATGGGGGATGTAAGGGGGCTATTCTGTATTGGGGGGATGTAAGGGGGCTATTCTGTATTGGGGATGTTAGGGGCTATTCTGTATTGGGGGGGCTATTCTTTATGGGGGATGTAAGGGGGCTGTTCTATATGGGGGATGTAAGGGGGCTATTCTATATGGGGGGATGTAAGGGGGGCTATTCTATATGGGGGATGTAAGGGGGCTATTCTGTATTGGGGGGCTGTTCTATATGGGGGATGTAAGGGGGCTATTCTGTATTGGGGGCTATTCTATATGGGGGATGTAAGGGGGCTATTCTGTATGGGGGGATGCACGGGGGACTATTCTATATGGGGGATGCAGGGGGGCTATTCTATATGGGGGGGTGTACAGTGGGGGGCTATTCTATGTGGGGGGGTACAGGGGGGGGCATATTCTATATGGGGGGATGCAGGGGAGGCTATTCTATATGGGGGATGCAGGGGAGGCTATTCTATATTGGGGGGGGGATGCAGGGGGCTATTCTATATGGGGGGGATGCAGGGAGGCTATTCTATATTGGGGGGGATGCAGGGAGGCTATTCTATATTGGGGGGATGCACACGGGGGGCATAAGGGGGATGCAGGGGGGGCTATTCTATATGGGAGGGGGATGCAGGGGGCTATTCTATATGGGGGGATGCAGGGGGCTATTCTATATTGGGGGATGCAGGGGGGCTATTCTATATTGGGGGGATGCAGGGGGGCTATTCTATATGGGGGGGATGCAGGGGGCTATTCTATATGGGGGGGATGCAGAGGGGGGGCTATTCTATATTGGGGGGATGCCGGGAGGCAATTTATATTGGGGGATGCAGGGGACTATTTAATATGGAGGGATGTACAGCAGGGGGGCTATTCTATATGGGGGGATGCTACGGGGGACTATTCTATATGGGGGATGTACAGGGGGACTATTCTATATGGGGGATGTACAGCAGGGGGGCTATTTTATCTGGTGGGATGCAAGGGGGACTTCTCATATTGGGGGGATGCAGGGGGGACTATTCTATATAGGGGATGCAGGGGGGGGCTATTCTATATGGGGGGGGATGCACAGGGGGGCTAGATCTATATGGGGGGGAGCACAGGGGGGGCTATTCTATTACGGGGGATGCACAGGGGGGGCTATTCTATTATGGTGGATGCACAGGGGGGCTATTCTATATGGGGGGATGCACAGGGGGGGCTATTCTATATGGGGGGATGCAGGGGGCTATTCTATATAGGGGGATGCACAGGGCGCTATCTATATGGGGGGGATGCAGGGAGGGCTATTCTGTATGGGGGAATGCCAGGGTGGCTATTCTATATGTTTGTGGATGCACAGGGGGCTATTCTATATGGGGGGATGCACAGGGGGGCTATTCTATTATGGGGATGCAGGGGGGGCTATTCTATATGGGGGAGATGCAGGGGGGCTATTCTATATGGGTGATGTACAGCAGGGGGGCTGATTCTATATGTGGGGTTCAGGGGGGCTATTCTATATTGGGGGGATGTACAGCATGGGGGGCTATGCGATATGGTAAGGATGTACAGCAGGGGGGCTATTCATATGGGGGGATGGATATATTAGGATGTTGCTGGAGCAAGAAACCTAAAATGTCTGTCGGCAGATCCCGTGAGAGTAGTAATGGCCAGAGAAGCCTTC
>NW_027209176.1:0-31976 GCF_027789765.1 Dendropsophus ebraccatus
GCCCCTGGGCACCGCAACCTAAGCTTGTTTAACTCCTACCTCTTAAAGGGGACCGAGAAAAAATGACCTTTTCTGCACTCCAATGTAAGTCAATGGGGCGATTTTTTGGCTATGTGCTAGAATGAAATGCAGTGCGGATTGGATGACAGGCACCCTAGGCACCCAGGATCAGCTTTAGTTTCACGTGTATCTCTTAAGCCGGCAGAGAAAACCCACCTGATATGCGCTCCACACAATTGAATAGAGACGCCGTTGATTTTCTATGGGAATTGCAGAAATGACTGCTAAGCCTCAAAATAATGACTTTTTTTTCCTAAGGTGGTAGGAATGAACTCAGTGGGCTGGATGGGGTCCCCCCTGGGCACCGCAGACCTAAGCTTGTTTAACTCCTACCTCTTAAGGGACCGAGAAAAATGACCTTTTCTGCACTCCAATGTAAGTCAATGGGGCGATTTTTTGGCTATGTGCTAGAAAATGAAATTCAGTGCGGATTGGATGACAGGCACCCTAGGCACCCAGGATCGGCTTTAGTTTCACGTGTATCTCTTAAGCCGGCAGAGAACCCACCTGATATGCGCTCCACACAATTGAATAGAGACGCCGTTGATGTTCTATGGGAATTGCAGAAATGACTTCTAAGCCTCAAAATAATGACTTTTTTTCCTAAGGTGGTAGGAATGAAACTCAGTGCGGGCTGGATGGGGTCCCCCCTGGGCACCGCAGACCTAAGCTTGTTTAACTCCTACCTCTTAAAGGGACCGAGAAAAAATGACCTTTTCTGCACTCCAATGTAAGTCAATGGGGCGATTTTTTGGCTATGTGCTAGAAATGAAATTCAGTGCGGATTGGATGACAGGCACCCTAGGCACCCAGGATCGGCTTTAGTTTCACGTGTATCTCTTAAGCCGGCAGAGAAAACCCACCTGATATGCGCTCCACACAATTGAATAGAGACGCCGTTGATTTTCTATGGGAATTGCAGAAATGACTTCTAAGCCTCAAAATAATGACTTTTTTTCCTAAGGTGGTAGGAATGAGTGTGGGCTGGATGGGGTCCCCCCTGGGCACCGCAGACCTAAGCTTGTTTAACTCCTACCTCTTAAAGGGACCGAGAAAAAGACCTTTTCTGCACTCCAATGTAAGTCAATGGGGCGATTTTTTGGCTATGTGCTAGAAATGAAATTCAGTGCGGATTGGATGACAGGCACCCTAGGCACCCAGGATCGGCTTTAGTTTCACGTGTATCTCTTAAGCCGGCAGAGAAACCCACCTGATATGCGCTCCACACAATTGAATAGAGACGCCGTTGATTTTCTATGGGAATTGCAGAAATGACTTCTAAGCCTCAAAATAATGACTTTTTTTCCTAAGGTGGTAGGAATGAAACTCAGTGTGGGCTGGATGGGGTCCCCCCTGGGCACCGCAGACCTAAGCTTGTTTAACTCCTACCTCTTAAAGGGACCGAGAAAAAATGACCTTTTCTGCACTCCAATGTAAGTCAATGGGGCGATTTTTTGGCTATGTGCTAGAAATGAAATTCAGTGCGGATTGGATGACAGGCACCCTAGGCACCCAGGATCGGCTTTAGTTTCACGTGTATCTCTTAAGCCGGCAGAGAAACCCACCTGATATGCGCTCCACACAATTGAATAGAGACGCCGTTGATTTTCTATGGGAATTGCAGAAATGACTTCTAAGCCTCAAAATAATGACTTTTTTTCCTAAGGTGGTAGGAATGAAACTCAGTGCGGGCTGGATGGGGTCCCCCCTGGGCACCGCAGACCTAAGCTTGTTTAACTCCTACCTCTTAAAGGGACCGAGAAAAATGACCTTTTCTGCACTCCAATGTAAGTCAATGGGGCGATTTTTTGGCTATGTGCTAGAAATGAAATTCAGTGCGGATTGGATGACAGGCACCCTAGGCACCCAGGATCGGCTTTAGTTTCACGTGTATCTCTTAAGCCGGCAGAGAAACCCACCTGATATGCGCTCCACACAATTGAATAGAGACGCCGTTGATTTTCTATGGGAATTGCAGAAATGACTTCTAAGCCTCAAAATAATGACTTTTTTTCCTAAGGTGGTAGGAATGAAACTCAGTGCGGGCTGGATGGGGTCCCCCTGGGCACCGCAGACCTAAGCTTGTTTAACTCCTACCTCTTAAAGGGACCGAGAAAAAATGACCTTTTCTGCACTCCAATGTAAGTCAATGGGGCGATTTTTTGGCTATGTGCTAGAAATGAAATTCAGTGCGGATTGGATGACAGGCACCCTAGGCACCCAGGATCGGCTTTAGTTTCACGTGTATCTCTTAAGCCGGCAGAGAAAACCCACCTGATATGCGCTCCACACAATTGAATAGAGACGCCGTTGATTTTCTATGGGAATTGCAGAAATGACTTCTAAGCCTCAAAATAATGACTTTTTTTCCTAAGGTGGTAGGAATGAAACTCAGTGCGGGCTGGATGGGGTCCCCCCTGGGCACCGCAGACCTAAGCATGTATAACTACTACCTCTTAAAGGACCGAGAAAAAATGACCTTTTCTGAACTCCAATGTAAGTCAATGGGGCGATTTTTTGGCTATGTGCTAGAAATGAAATTCAGTGCGGATTGGATGACAGGCACCCTAGGCACCCAGGATCGGCTTTAGTTTCACGTGTATCTCTTAAGCCGGCAGAGAAAACCCACCTGATATGCGCTCCACACAATTGAATAGAGACGCCGTTGATTTTCTATGGGAATTGCAGAAATGACTTCTAAGCCTCAAAATAATGACTTTTTTTCCTAAGGTGGTAGGAATGAAACTCAGTGCGGGCTGGATGGGGTCCCCCTGGGCACCGCAGACCTAAGCTTGTTTAACTCCTACCTCTTAAAGGGACCGAGAAAAAATGACCTTTTCTGCACTCCAATGTAAGTCAATGGGGCGATTTTTTGGCTATGTGCTAGAAATGAAATTCAGTGCGGATTGGATGACAGGCACCCTAGGCACCCAGGATCGGCTTTAGTTTCACGTGTATCTCTTAAGCCGGCAGAGAAAACCCACCTGATATGCGCTCCACACAATTGAATAGAGACGCCGTTGATTTTCTATGGGAATTGCAGAAATGACTTCTAAGCCTCAAAATAATGACTTTTTTTCCTAAGGTGGTAGGAATGAAACTCAGTGCGGGCTGGATGGGGTCCCCCTGGGCACCGCAGACCTAAGCTTGTTTAACTCCTACCTCTTAAAGGGACCGAGAAAAAATGACCTTTTCTGCACTCCAATGTAAGTCAATGGGGCGATTTTTTGGCTATGTGCTAGAAATGAAATTCAGTGCGGATTGGATGACAGGCACCCTAGGCACCCAGGATCGGCTTTAGTTTCACGTGTATCTCTTAAGCCGGCAGAGAAAACCCACCTGATATGCGCTCCACACAATTGAATAGAGACGCCGTTGATTTTCTATGGGAATTGCAGAAATGACTTCTAAGCCTCAAAATAATGACTTTTTTTCCTAAGGTGGTAGGAATGAAACTCAGTGCGGGCTGGATGGGGTCCCCCTGGGCACCGCAGACCTAAGCTTGTTTAACTCCTACCTCTTAAAGGGACCGAGAAAAAATGACCTTTTCTGCACTCCAATGTAAGTCAATGGGGCGATTTTTTGGCTATGTGCTAGAAATGAAATTCAGTGCGGATTGGATGACAGGCACCCTAGGCACCCAGGATCGGCTTTAGTTTCACGTGTATCTCTTAAGCCGGCAGAGAAAACCCACCTGATATGCGCTCCACACAATTGAATAGAGACGCCGTTGATTTTCTATGGGAATTGCAGAAATGACTTCTAAGCCTCAAATAATGACTTTTTTTCCTAAGGTGGTAGGAATGAAACTCAGTGCGGGCTGGATGGGGTCCCCCCTGGGCACCGCAGACCTAAGCTTGTTTAACTCCTACCTCTTAAAGGGACCGAGAAAAAATGACCTTTTCTGCACTCCAATGTAAGTCAATGGGGCGATTTTTTGGCTATGTGCTAGAAATGAAATTCAGTGCGGATTGGATGACAGGCACCCTAGGCACCCAGGATCGGCTTTAGTTTCACGTGTATCTCTTAAGCCGGCAGAGAAAACCCACCTGATATGCGCTCCACACAATTGAATAGAGACGCCGTTGATTTTCTATGGGAATTGCAGAAATGACTTCTAAGCCTCAAAATAATGACTTTTTTTCCTAAGGTGGTAGGAATGAAACTCAGTGCGGGCTGGATGGGGTCCCCCCTGGGCACCGCAGACCTAAGCTTGTTTAACTCCTACCTCTTAAAGGGACCGAGAAAAAATGACCTTTTCTGCACTCCAATGTAAGTCAATGGGGCGATTTTTTGGCTATGTGCTAGAAATGAAATTCAGTGCGGATTGGATGACAGGCACCCTAGGCACCCAGGATCGGCTTTAGTTTCACGTGTATCTCTTAAGCCGGCAGAGAAAACCCACCTGATATGCGCTCCACACAATTGAATAGAGACGCCGTTGATTTTCTATGGGAATTGCAGAAATGACTTCTAAGCCTCAAAATAATGACTTTTTTTCCTAAGGTGGTAGGAATGAAACTCAGTGCGGGCTGGATGGGGTCCCCCCTGGGCACCGCAGACCTAAGCTTGTTTAACTCCTACCTCTTAAAGGGACCGAGAAAAAATGACCTTTTCTGCACTCCAATGTAAGTCAATGGGGCGATTTTTTGGCTATGTGCTAGAAATGAAATTCAGTGCGGATTGGATGACAGGCACCCTAGGCACCCAGGATCGGCTTTAGTTTCACGTGTATCTCTTAAGCCGGCAGAGAAAACCCACCTGATATGCGCTCCACACAATTGAATAGAGACGCCGTTGATTTTCTATGGGAATTGCAGAAATGACTTCTAAGCCTCAAAATAATGACTTTTTTTCCTAAGGTGGTAGGAATGAAACTCAGTGCGGGCTGGATGGGGTCCCCCCTGGGCACCGCAGACCTAAGCTTGTTTAACTCCTACCTCTTAAAGGGACCGAGAAAAATGACCTTTTCTCTGCACTCCAATGTAAGTCAATGGGGCGATTTTTTGGCTATGTGCTAGAAATGAAATTCAGTGCGGATTGGATGACAGGCACCCTAGGCACCCAGGATCGGCTTTAGTTTCACGTGTATCTCTTAAGCCGGCAGAGAAAACCCACCTGATATGCGCTCCACACAATTGAATAGAGACGCCGTTGATTTTCTTGGGAATTAGACTTTTATTCAAAAAATGACTTTTTTTTCTAAGGTGGTAGGAATGAAACTCAGTGCGGGCTTGATGGGTCCCCCTGGAACAAGACCGCGTTGTAATCCTACCTTTAAAAAGAAAAAATGATTTTTACTTAATTCCAATAGTAAGTGCATTTTTTGGCTATGTCAAAGAAAATATGCGGATGTAACATTCCCCTAACTAATATTTTATTTCAATTGTATCTTAAGCCTCCCTAATTCCATATTGCATCGCGCATACCTCAATAGAATTGCATAGTTGAGAATTGCAATATAAAAGCAGAATCAATCACCACTATCGCTCCAAATCTGACTAATATAAAAAACGCAGAATATCAGATCAAGTCAGTAAAGGCGATAAAGTAGAAATGCAATCTAATTGGATGATAAAATATTACCTTCCAAATGCTGGTCATCTAATGCAAAACTAACATTTTTTATTATGTGGAAGTGAATCCTGGGGCACCAATGCCGGTTTATACAGCTGCACTTAAGAAAATAAAAAATAAACTGTTTAAAATTAAACACAAAAGGTTAAAACGGGAGAAAAAGAACTAAAAAGCGTACGATGTACGCCAAGGGGACGAAGTTTGGCATAATCACTGTCTTGACTAGGTCAAGAAATCTATTGGTACATGGGTTTGCACGCCCCTAGGAGTCTCAGATGGATAGTTAGGTTTAACTTACCTCTTAAAGGGAAAAAGAAAAAAATTTTCTTACGGGGGGATTACTTCTATGGGGCAATGGAGAATGACTATGTCTAAAAGATAAAGGCTAGAATGTGTTATAGGGGTTACGATTGAACCAAGTGTTCGTCAAATAAACCTGTCTTAATTTATTTTTGCTAAGCTAAGACTCAAATATTGATATGTTTCTGATACCATCTCTGATCTAGATAAAGCAAAATAGGTTTTTCCTCTTAATGAAAATAGAGCAAATCAACTGAATTATCAACAGCAAAAAGAAATTTTCGTATGAAATAGACAAAATATGAATAATTGCAGTCTTAAAGCAAGCAATCAACTATTTCCGTTTATTTTCAAAGGTTCCTCAAAAAAATCCAGATCTTTTAAGCGACCAACAAATTGTAATCACCGCAGATTCCTTCCTTGAGTATGAGCTAGAAATATTCTGGAGCCTAAAATAAATGCACCATTTCCTATGTAGATCCACACCAGTGCTTGTAGATTAATTGTCCTGTAAATCCCATATGGTCAGAAAATCAGGCAAATCCTGATCCTTTAAGTATCACTGTACCTCCTGAAGCTTCAAGATAACACAATGAAAAACCCCATTTTAGACTCAAGATTTCGGGCTCCTTCAATTTCCGTGCAAAGGCATGAGCGTTGCTTTCTGTCCTAGTGTTAGACAGAGAGATCGTTGTATAATTGGATTTTACTACCGTTAAAACAAAGATCTTTCAGGTTCCTGGCTTTTTTCCATAATTTCCTCCCTTTAAGTGAGATGATGTAAGCGCATATTTACATCTCTGGGCTTATTGATGACTCCTTTTTTTGGTTTTGAGGAATCTGGTAACTCATAATCCTTTTAATTTGGGAGTCCTTGAGGTTTATTCATAATTTTGGTTACACTGGGAGGTTAGCTTTCCATATGATCTTTAGATTTTAATCCTCAGATAAGCCTCTATTCTAATATTTCTTCTTCTTTTGTTAGTTCTGAAATTATCTAGCTTTGTTGGTTAACATTTTTCTTGCTAGATTTGTAAAGCTTGATTGGTGAGAGGAGGTCGTTAATTTGTGCTTCCTTGTTTAGATATGACTTTTCCCCATGCTTTGCAACTTTTGTTAATGAATTTTACCTTACTTGCAGAACAAGATGATCTTTTGCCACTGAGACTCAAAATCTAGGCACGGTCTTTAATATCCTGTTTCTAGGATTAATAAGAAGCGCGATAATTCTGGAGACCTTGCAATCGCTTCTATGGCATTTTTTATGTCTTGAGTTGACTCAGCTCTAAATAACGAATGGGGTGGTGAATAGAGCTGCATCAGATGTCTCTAGGATGAGAATAAGATGATTTCTTCAGATAACTCTTCTGGGTGTCAAAAAATTTTCTTTTTATTTAGCAATCTTCATTACCATCATAGTCAGAGTTAACAGGTGTCGTAGATCCATCTGATTCCTAAATTTTTTTCCTGTTCTTTTGCTGAAACCTTGTCATTTGAATATATGATTGTTCCCAGAATGACTGTAAATCCTCAATTCATTAAATACATTGTTTGGCAAAGGAATTTTTTTAATCTTGGGTGCAGTCTGTTTCTATGCTCATTTCTGACCATGTTGTTCAATGCAGTTTACTGCTGCACTCTAATTGACCGAGAAAAAATGACCTTTTCTGCACTCCAATGTAAGTCAATGGGGCGATTTTTTATGTGCTAGAAATGAAATTCAGTGCGGATTGGATGACAGGCACCCTAGGCACCCAGGATCGGCTTTAGTTTCACGTGTATCTCTTAAGCCGGCAGAGAAAACCCACCTGATATGCGCTCCACACAATTGAATAGAGACGCCGTTGATTTTCTATGGGAATTGCAGAAATGACTTCTAAGCCTCAAAATAATGACTTTTTTTCCTAAGGTGGTAGGAATGAAACTCAGTGCTGGCTGGATGGGGTCCCCCTGGGCACCGCAGACCTAAGCTTGTTTAACTCCTACCTCTTAAAGGGACCGAGAAAAAATGACCTTTTCTGCACTCCAATGTAAGTCAATGGGGCGATTTTTTGGCTATGTGCTAGAAATGAAATGCAGTGCGGATTGGATGACAGGCACCCTAGGCACCCAGGATCGGCTTTAGTTTCACGTGTATCTCTTAAGCCGGCAGAGAAAACCCACCTGATATGCGCTCCACACAATTGAATAGCCGTTGATTTTCTATGGGAATTGCAGAAATGACTTCTAAGCCTCAAAATAATGACTTTTTTTCCTAAGGTGGTAGGAATGAAACTCAGTGCGGGCTGGATGGGGTCCCCCCTGGGCACCGCAGACCTAAGCTTGTTTAACTCCTACCTCTTAAAGGGACCGAGAAAAAATGACCTTTTCTGCACTCCAATGTAAGTCAATGGGGCGATTTTTTGGCTATGTGCTAGAAATGAAATTCAGTGCGGATTGGATGACAGGCACCCTAGGCACCCAGGATCGGCTTTAGTTTCATGTGTATCTCTTAAGCCGGCAGAGAAAACCCACCTGATATGCGCTCCACACAATTGAATAGAGACGCCGTTGATTTTCTATGGGAATTGCAGAAATGACTTCTAAGCCTCAAAATAATGACTTTTTTTCCTAAGGTGGTAGGAATGAAACTCAGTGCGGGCTGGATGGGGTCCCCCCTGGGCACCGCAGACCTTAGCTTGTTTAACTCCTACCTCTTAAAGGGACCGAGAAAAAATGACCTTTTCTGCACTCCAATGTAAGTCAATGGGGCGATTTTTTGGCTATGTGCTAGAAATGAAATTCAGTGCGGATTGGATGACAGGCACCCTAGGCACCCAGGATCGGCTTTAGTTTCACGTGTATCTCTTAAGCCGGCAGAGAAAACCCACCTGATATGCGCTCCACACAATTGAATAGAGACGCCGTTGATTTTCTATGGGAATTGCAGAAATGACTTCTAAGCCTCAAAATAATGACTTTTTTTCCTAAGGTGGTAGGAATGAAACTCAGTGCGGGCTGGATGGGGTCCCCCCTGGGCACCGCAGACCTAAGCTTGTTTAACTCCTACCTCTTAAAGGGACCGAGAAAAAATGACCTTTTCTGCACTCCAATGTAAGTCAATGGGGCGATTTTTTGGCTATGTGCTAGAAATGAAATTCAGTGCGGATTGGATGACAGGCACCCTAGGCACCCAGGATCGGCTTTAGTTTCACGTGTATCTCTTAAGCCGGCAGAGAAAACCCACCTGATATGCGCTCCACACAATTGAATAGAGACGCCGTTGATTTTCTATGGGAATTGCAGAAATGACTTCTAAGCCTCAAAATAATGACTTTTTTTCCTAAGGTGGTAGGAATGAAACTCAGTGCGGGCTGGATGGGGTCCCCCCTGGGCACCGCAGACCTAAGCTTGTTTAACTCCTACCTCTTAAAGGGACCGAGAAAAAATGACCTTTTCTGCACTCCAATGTAAGTCAATGGGGCGATTTTTTGGCTATGTGCTAGAAATGAAATTCAGTGCGGATTGGATGACAGGCACCCTAGGCACCCAGGATCGGCTTTAGTTTCACGTGTATCTCTTAAGCCGGCAGAGAAAACCCACCTGATATGCGCTCCACACAATTGAATAGAGACGCCGTTGATTTTCTATGGGAATTGCAGAAATGACTTCTAAGCCTCAAAATAATGACTTTTTTTCCTAAGGTGGTAGGAATGAAACTCAGTGCGGGCTGGATGGGGTCCCCCCTGGGCACCGCAGACCTAAGCTTGTTTAACTCCTACCTCTTAAAGGGACCGAGAAAAAATGACCTTTTCTGCACTCCAATGTAAGTCAATGGGGCGATTTTTTGGCTATGTGCTAGAAATGAAATTCAGTGCGGATTGGATGACAGGCACCCTAGGCACCCAGGATCGGCTTTAGTTTCACGTGTATCTCTTAAGCCGGCAGAGAAAACCCACCTGATATGCGCTCCACACAATTGAATAGAGACGCCGTTGATTTTCTATGGGAATTGCAGAAATGACTTCTAAGCCTCAAAATAATGACTTTTTTTCCTAAGGTGGTAGGAATGAAACTCAGTGCGGGCTGGATGGGGTCCCCCCTGGGCACCGCAGACCTAAGCTTGTTTAACTCCTACCTCTTAAAGGGACCGAGAAAAAATGACCTTTTCTGCACTCCAATGTAAGTCAATGGGGCGATTTTTTGGCTATGTGCTAGAAATGAAATTCAGTGCGGATTGGATGACAGGCACCCTAGGCACCCAGGATCGGCTTTAGTTTCACGTGTATCTCTTAAGCCGGCAGAGAAAACCCACCTGATATGCGCTCCACACAATTGAATAGAGACGCCGTTGATTTTCTATGGGAATTGCAGAAATGACTTCTAAGCCTCAAAATAATGACTTTTTTTCCTAAGGTGGTAGGAATGAAACTCAGTGCGGGCTGGATGGGGTCCCCCCTGGGCACCGCAGACCTAAGCTTGTTTAACTCCTACCTCTTAAAGGGACCGAGAAAAAATGACCTTTTCTGCACTCCAATGTAAGTCAATGGGGCGATTTTTTGGCTATGTGCTAGAAATGAAATTCAGTGCGGATTGGATGACAGGCACCCTAGGCACCCAGGATCGGCTTTAGTTTCACGTGTATCTCTTAAGCCGGCAGAGAAAACCCACCTGATATGCGCTCCACACAATTGAATAGAGACGCCGTTGATTTTCTATGGGAATTGCAGAAATGACTTCTAAGCCTCAAAATAATGACTTTTTTTCCTAAGGTGGTAGGAATGAAACTCAGTGCGGGCTGGATGGGGTCCCCCCTGGGCACCGCAGACCTAAGCTTGTTTAACTCCTACCTCTTAAAGGGACCGAGAAAAAATGACCTTTTCTGCACTCCAATGTAAGTCAATGGGGCGATTTTTTGGCTATGTGCTAGAAATGAAATTCAGTGCGGATTGGATGACAGGCACCCTAGGCACCCAGGATCGGCTTTAGTTTCACGTGTATCTCTTAAGCCGGCAGAGAAAACCCACCTGATATGCGCTCCACACAATTGAATAGAGACGCCGTTGATTTTCTATGGGAATTGCAGAAATGACTTCTAAGCCTCAAAATAATGACTTTTTTTCCTAAGGTGGTAGGAATGAAACTCAGTGCGGGCTGGATGGGGTCCCCCCTGGGCACCGCAGACCTAAGCTTGTTTAACTCCTACCTCTTAAAGGGACCGAGAAAAAATGACCTTTTCTGCACTCCAATGTAAGTCAATGGGGCGATTTTTTGGCTATGTGCTAGAAATGAAATTCAGTGCGGATTGGATGACAGGCACCCTAGGCACCCAGGATCGGCTTTAGTTTCACGTGTATCTCTTAAGCCGGCAGAGAAAACCCACCTGATATGCGCTCCACACAATTGAATAGAGACGCCGTTGATTTTCTATGGGAATTGCAGAAATGACTTCTAAGCCTCAAAATAATGACTTTTTTTCCTAAGGTGGTAGGAATGAAACTCAGTGCGGGCTGGATGGGGTCCCCCCTGGGCACCGCAGACCTAAGCTTGTTTAACTCCTACCTCTTAAAGGGACCGAGAAAAAATGACCTTTTCTGCACTCCAATGTAAGTCAATGGGGCGATTTTTTGGCTATGTGCTAGAAATGAAATTCAGTGCGGATTGGATGACAGGCACCCTAGGCACCCAGGATCGGCTTTAGTTTCACGTGTATCTCTTAAGCCGGCAGAGAAAACCCACCTGATATGCGCTCCACACAATTGAATAGAGACGCCGTTGATTTTCTATGGGAATTGCAGAAATGACTTCTAAGCCTCAAAATAATGACTTTTTTTCCTAAGGTGGTAGGAATGAAACTCAGTGCGGGCTGGATGGGGTCCCCCCTGGGCACCGCAGACCTAAGCTTGTTTAACTCCTACCTCTTAAAGGGACCGAGAAAAAATGACCTTTTCTGCACTCCAATGTAAGTCAATGGGGCGATTTTTTGGCTATGTGCTAGAAATGAAATTCAGTGCGGATTGGATGACAGGCACC
This sequence comes from Dendropsophus ebraccatus, assembly GCF_027789765.1. Taxonomy (NCBI): domain Eukaryota; kingdom Metazoa; phylum Chordata; class Amphibia; order Anura; family Hylidae; genus Dendropsophus; species Dendropsophus ebraccatus. Next base: position 11,950 of record NW_027209176.1, read on the forward strand.
CTAGGCACCCAGGATCGGCTTTAGTTTCACGTGTATCTCTTAAGCCGGCAGAGAAAACCCACCTGATATGCGCTCCACACAATTGAATAGAGACGCCGTTGATTTTCTATGGGAATTGCAGAAATGACTTCTAAGCCTCAAAATAATGACTTTTTTTCCTAAGGTGGTAGGAATGAAACTCAGTGCGGGCTGGATGGGGTCCCCCCTGGGCACCGCAGACCTAAGCTTGTTTAACTCCTACCTCTTAAAGGGACCGAGAAAAAATGACCTTTTCTGCACTCCAATGTAAGTCAATGGGGCGATTTTTTGGCTATGTGCTAGAAATGAAATTCAGTGCGGATTGGATGACAGGCACCCTAGGCACCCAGGATCGGCTTTAGTTTCACGTGTATCTCTTAAGCCGGCAGAGAAAACCCACCTGATATGCGCTCCACACAATTGAATAGAGACGCCGTTGATTTTCTATGGGAATTGCAGAAATGACTTCTAAGCCTCAAAATAATGACTTTTTTTCCTAAGGTGGTAGGAATGAAACTCAGTGCGGGCTGGATGGGGTCCCCCCTGGGCACCGCAGACCTAAGCTTGTTTAACTCCTACCTCTTAAAGGGACCGAGAAAAAATGACCTTTTCTGCACTCCAATGTAAGTCAATGGGGCGATTTTTTGGCTATGTGCTAGAAATGAAATTCAGTGCGGATTGGATGACAGGCACCCTAGGCACCCAGGATCGGCTTTAGTTTCACGTGTATCTCTTAAGCCGGCAGAGAAAACCCACCTGATATGCGCTCCACACAATTGAATAGAGACGCCGTTGATTTTCTATGGGAATTGCAGAAATGACTTCTAAGCCTCAAAATAATGACTTTTTTTCCTAAGGTGGTAGGAATGAAACTCAGTGCGGGCTGGATGGGGTCCCCCCTGGGCACCGCAGACCTAAGCTTGTTTAACTCCTACCTCTTAAAGGGACCGAGAAAAAATGACCTTTTCTGCACTCCAATGTAAGTCAATGGGGCGATTTTTTGGCTATGTGCTAGAAATGAAATTCAGTGCGGATTGGATGACAGGCACCCTAGGCACCCAGGATCGGCTTTAGTTTCACGTGTATCTCTTAAGCCGGCAGAGAAAACCCACCTGATATGCGCTCCACACAATTGAATAGAGACGCCGTTGATTTTCTATGGGAATTGCAGAAATGACTTCTAAGCCTCAAAATAATGACTTTTTTTCCTAAGGTGGTAGGAATGAAACTCAGTGCGGGCTGGATGGGGTCCCCCCTGGGCACCGCAGACCTAAGCTTGTTTAACTCCTACCTCTTAAAGGGACCGAGAAAAAATGACCTTTTCTGCACTCCAATGTAAGTCAATGGGGCGATTTTTTGGCTATGTGCTAGAAATGAAATTCAGTGCGGATTGGATGACAGGCACCCTAGGCACCCAGGATCGGCTTTAGTTTCACGTGTATCTCTTAAGCCGGCAGAGAAAACCCACCTGATATGCGCTCCACACAATTGAATAGAGACGCCGTTGATTTTCTATGGGAATTGCAGAAATGACTTCTAAGCCTCAAAATAATGACTTTTTTTCCTAAGGTGGTAGGAATGAAACTCAGTGCGGGCTGGATGGGGTCCCCCCTGGGCACCGCAGACCTAAGCTTGTTTAACTCCTACCTCTTAAAGGGACCGAGAAAAAATGACCTTTTCTGCACTCCAATGTAAGTCAATGGGGCGATTTTTTGGCTATGTGCTAGAAATGAAATTCAGTGCGGATTGGATGACAGGCACCCTAGGCACCCAGGATCGGCTTTAGTTTCACGTGTATCTCTTAAGCCGGCAGAGAAAACCCACCTGATATGCGCTCCACACAATTGAATAGAGACGCCGTTGATTTTCTATGGGAATTGCAGAAATGACTTCTAAGCCTCAAAATAATGACTTTTTTTCCTAAGGTGGTAGGAATGAAACTCAGTGCGGGCTGGATGGGGTCCCCCCTGGGCACCGCAGACCTAAGCTTGTTTAACTCCTACCTCTTAAAGGGACCGAGAAAAAATGACCTTTTCTGCACTCCAATGTAAGTCAATGGGGCGATTTTTTGGCTATGTGCTAGAAATGAAATTCAGTGCGGATTGGATGACAGGCACCCTAGGCACCCAGGATCGGCTTTAGTTTCACGTGTATCTCTTAAGCCGGCAGAGAAAACCCACCTGATATGCGCTCCACACAATTGAATAGAGACGCCGTTGATTTTCTATGGGAATTGCAGAAATGACTTCTAAGCCTCAAAATAATGACTTTTTTTCCTAAGGTGGTAGGAATGAAACTCAGTGCGGGCTGGATGGGGTCCCCCCTGGGCACCGCAGACCTAAGCTTGTTTAACTCCTACCTCTTAAAGGGACCGAGAAAAAATGACCTTTTCTGCACTCCAATGTAAGTCAATGGGGCGATTTTTTGGCTATGTGCTAGAAATGAAATTCAGTGCGGATTGGATGACAGGCACCCTAGGCACCCAGGATCGGCTTTAGTTTCACGTGTATCTCTTAAGCCGGCAGAGAAAACCCACCTGATATGCGCTCCACACAATTGAATAGAGACGCCGTTGATTTTCTATGGGAATTGCAGAAATGACTTCTAAGCCTCAAAATAATGACTTTTTTTCCTAAGGTGGTAGGAATGAAACTCAGTGCGGGCTGGATGGGGTCCCCCCTGGGCACCGCAGACCTAAGCTTGTTTAACTCCTACCTCTTAAAGGGACCGAGAAAAAATGACCTTTTCTGCACTCCAATGTAAGTCAATGGGGCGATTTTTTGGCTATGTGCTAGAAATGAAATTCAGTGCGGATTGGATGACAGGCACCCTAGGCACCCAGGATCGGCTTTAGTTTCACGTGTATCTCTTAAGCCGGCAGAGAAAACCCACCTGATATGCGCTCCACACAATTGAATAGAGACGCCGTTGATTTTCTATGGGAATTGCAGAAATGACTTCTAAGCCTCAAAATAATGACTTTTTTTCCTAAGGTGGTAGGAATGAAACTCAGTGCGGGCTGGATGGGGTCCCCCCTGGGCACCGCAGACCTAAGCTTGTTTAACTCCTACCTCTTAAAGGGACCGAGAAAAAATGACCTTTTCTGCACTCCAATGTAAGTCAATGGGGCGATTTTTTGGCTATGTGCTAGAAATGAAATTCAGTGCGGATTGGATGACAGGCACCCTAGGCACCCAGGATCGGCTTTAGTTTCACGTGTATCTCTTAAGCCGGCAGAGAAAACCCACCTGATATGCGCTCCACACAATTGAATAGAGACGCCGTTGATTTTCTATGGGAATTGCAGAAATGACTTCTAAGCCTCAAAATAATGACTTTTTTTCCTAAGGTGGTAGGAATGAAACTCAGTGCGGGCTGGATGGGGTCCCCCCTGGGCACCGCAGACCTAAGCTTGTTTAACTCCTACCTCTTAAAGGGACCGAGAAAAAATGACCTTTTCTGCACTCCAATGTAAGTCAATGGGGCGATTTTTTGGCTATGTGCTAGAAATGAAATTCAGTGCGGATTGGATGACAGGCACCCTAGGCACCCAGGATCGGCTTTAGTTTCACGTGTATCTCTTAAGCCGGCAGAGAAAACCCACCTGATATGCGCTCCACACAATTGAATAGAGACGCCGTTGATTTTCTATGGGAATTGCAGAAATGACTTCTAAGCCTCAAAATAATGACTTTTTTTCCTAAGGTGGTAGGAATGAAACTCAGTGCGGGCTGGATGGGGTCCCCCCTGGGCACCGCAGACCTAAGCTTGTTTAACTCCTACCTCTTAAAGGGACCGAGAAAAAATGACCTTTTCTGCACTCCAATGTAAGTCAATGGGGCGATTTTTTGGCTATGTGCTAGAAATGAAATTCAGTGCGGATTGGATGACAGGCACCCTAGGCACCCAGGATCGGCTTTAGTTTCACGTGTATCTCTTAAGCCGGCAGAGAAAACCCACCTGATATGCGCTCCACACAATTGAATAGAGACGCCGTTGATTTTCTATGGGAATTGCAGAAATGACTTCTAAGCCTCAAAATAATGACTTTTTTTCCTAAGGTGGTAGGAATGAAACTCAGTGCGGGCTGGATGGGGTCCCCCCTGGGCACCGCAGACCTAAGCTTGTTTAACTCCTACCTCTTAAAGGGACCGAGAAAAAATGACCTTTTCTGCACTCCAATGTAAGTCAATGGGGCGATTTTTTGGCTATGTGCTAGAAATGAAATTCAGTGCGGATTGGATGACAGGCACCCTAGGCACCCAGGATCGGCTTTAGTTTCACGTGTATCTCTTAAGCCGGCAGAGAAAACCCACCTGATATGCGCTCCACACAATTGAATAGAGACGCCGTTGATTTTCTATGGGAATTGCAGAAATGACTTCTAAGCCTCAAAATAATGACTTTTTTTCCTAAGGTGGTAGGAATGAAACTCAGTGCGGGCTGGATGGGGTCCCCCCTGGGCACCGCAGACCTAAGCTTGTTTAACTCCTACCTCTTAAAGGGACCGAGAAAAAATGACCTTTTCTGCACTCCAATGTAAGTCAATGGGGCGATTTTTTGGCTATGTGCTAGAAATGAAATTCAGTGCGGATTGGATGACAGGCACCCTAGGCACCCAGGATCGGCTTTAGTTTCACGTGTATCTCTTAAGCCGGCAGAGAAAACCCACCTGATATGCGCTCCACACAATTGAATAGAGACGCCGTTGATTTTCTATGGGAATTGCAGAAATGACTTCTAAGCCTCAAAATAATGACTTTTTTTCCTAAGGTGGTAGGAATGAAACTCAGTGCGGGCTGGATGGGGTCCCCCCTGGGCACCGCAGACCTAAGCTTGTTTAACTCCTACCTCTTAAAGGGACCGAGAAAAAATGACCTTTTCTGCACTCCAATGTAAGTCAATGGGGCGATTTTTTGGCTATGTGCTAGAAATGAAATTCAGTGCGGATTGGATGACAGGCACCCTAGGCACCCAGGATCGGCTTTAGTTTCACGTGTATCTCTTAAGCCGGCAGAGAAAACCCACCTGATATGCGCTCCACACAATTGAATAGAGACGCCGTTGATTTTCTATGGGAATTGCAGAAATGACTTCTAAGCCTCAAAATAATGACTTTTTTTCCTAAGGTGGTAGGAATGAAACTCAGTGCGGGCTGGATGGGGTCCCCCCTGGGCACCGCAGACCTAAGCTTGTTTAACTCCTACCTCTTAAAGGGACCGAGAAAAAATGACCTTTTCTGCACTCCAATGTAAGTCAATGGGGCGATTTTTTGGCTATGTGCTAGAAATGAAATTCAGTGCGGATTGGATGACAGGCACCCTAGGCACCCAGGATCGGCTTTAGTTTCACGTGTATCTCTTAAGCCGGCAGAGAAAACCCACCTGATATGCGCTCCACACAATTGAATAGAGACGCCGTTGATTTTCTATGGGAATTGCAGAAATGACTTCTAAGCCTCAAAATAATGACTTTTTTTCCTAAGGTGGTAGGAATGAAACTCAGTGCGGGCTGGATGGGGTCCCCCCTGGGCACCGCAGACCTAAGCTTGTTTAACTCCTACCTCTTAAAGGGACCGAGAAAAAATGACCTTTTCTGCACTCCAATGTAAGTCAATGGGGCGATTTTTTGGCTATGTGCTAGAAATGAAATTCAGTGCGGATTGGATGACAGGCACCCTAGGCACCCAGGATCGGCTTTAGTTTCACGTGTATCTCTTAAGCCGGCAGAGAAAACCCACCTGATATGCGCTCCACACAATTGAATAGAGACGCCGTTGATTTTCTATGGGAATTGCAGAAATGACTTCTAAGCCTCAAAATAATGACTTTTTTTCCTAAGGTGGTAGGAATGAAACTCAGTGCGGGCTGGATGGGGTCCCCCCTGGGCACCGCAGACCTAAGCTTGTTTAACTCCTACCTCTTAAAGGGACCGAGAAAAAATGACCTTTTCTGCACTCCAATGTAAGTCAATGGGGCGATTTTTTGGCTATGTGCTAGAAATGAAATTCAGTGCGGATTGGATGACAGGCACCCTAGGCACCCAGGATCGGCTTTAGTTTCACGTGTATCTCTTAAGCCGGCAGAGAAAACCCACCTGATATGCGCTCCACACAATTGAATAGAGACGCCGTTGATTTTCTATGGGAATTGCAGAAATGACTTCTAAGCCTCAAAATAATGACTTTTTTTCCTAAGGTGGTAGGAATGAAACTCAGTGCGGGCTGGATGGGGTCCCCCCTGGGCACCGCAGACCTAAGCTTGTTTAACTCCTACCTCTTAAAGGGACCGAGAAAAAATGACCTTTTCTGCACTCCAATGTAAGTCAATGGGGCGATTTTTTGGCTATGTGCTAGAAATGAAATTCAGTGCGGATTGGATGACAGGCACCCTAGGCACCCAGGATCGGCTTTAGTTTCACGTGTATCTCTTAAGCCGGCAGAGAAAACCCACCTGATATGCGCTCCACACAATTGAATAGAGACGCCGTTGATTTTCTATGGGAATTGCAGAAATGACTTCTAAGCCTCAAAATAATGACTTTTTTTCCTAAGGTGGTAGGAATGAAACTCAGTGCGGGCTGGATGGGGTCCCCCCTGGGCACCGCAGACCTAAGCTTGTTTAACTCCTACCTCTTAAAGGGACCGAGAAAAAATGACCTTTTCTGCACTCCAATGTAAGTCAATGGGGCGATTTTTTGGCTATGTGCTAGAAATGAAATTCAGTGCGGATTGGATGACAGGCACCCTAGGCACCCAGGATCGGCTTTAGTTTCACGTGTATCTCTTAAGCCGGCAGAGAAAACCCACCTGATATGCGCTCCACACAATTGAATAGAGACGCCGTTGATTTTCTATGGGAATTGCAGAAATGACTTCTAAGCCTCAAAATAATGACTTTTTTTCCTAAGGTGGTAGGAATGAAACTCAGTGCGGGCTGGATGGGGTCCCCCCTGGGCACCGCAGACCTAAGCTTGTTTAACTCCTACCTCTTAAAGGGACCGAGAAAAAATGACCTTTTCTGCACTCCAATGTAAGTCAATGGGGCGATTTTTTGGCTATGTGCTAGAAATGAAATTCAGTGCGGATTGGATGACAGGCACCCTAGGCACCCAGGATCGGCTTTAGTTTCACGTGTATCTCTTAAGCCGGCAGAGAAAACCCACCTGATATGCGCTCCACACAATTGAATAGAGACGCCGTTGATTTTCTATGGGAATTGCAGAAATGACTTCTAAGCCTCAAAATAATGACTTTTTTTCCTAAGGTGGTAGGAATGAAACTCAGTGCGGGCTGGATGGGGTCCCCCCTGGGCACCGCAGACCTAAGCTTGTTTAACTCCTACCTCTTAAAGGGACCGAGAAAAAATGACCTTTTCTGCACTCCAATGTAAGTCAATGGGGCGATTTTTTGGCTATGTGCTAGAAATGAAATTCAGTGCGGATTGGATGACAGGCACCCTAGGCACCCAGGATCGGCTTTAGTTTCACGTGTATCTCTTAAGCCGGCAGAGAAAACCCACCTGATATGCGCTCCACACAATTGAATAGAGACGCCGTTGATTTTCTATGGGAATTGCAGAAATGACTTCTAAGCCTCAAAATAATGACTTTTTTTCCTAAGGTGGTAGGAATGAAACTCAGTGCGGGCTGGATGGGGTCCCCCCTGGGCACCGCAGACCTAAGCTTGTTTAACTCCTACCTCTTAAAGGGACCGAGAAAAAATGACCTTTTCTGCACTCCAATGTAAGTCAATGGGGCGATTTTTTGGCTATGTGCTAGAAATGAAATTCAGTGCGGATTGGATGACAGGCACCCTAGGCACCCAGGATCGGCTTTAGTTTCACGTGTATCTCTTAAGCCGGCAGAGAAAACCCACCTGATATGCGCTCCACACAATTGAATAGAGACGCCGTTGATTTTCTATGGGAATTGCAGAAATGACTTCTAAGCCTCAAAATAATGACTTTTTTTCCTAAGGTGGTAGGAATGAAACTCAGTGCGGGCTGGATGGGGTCCCCCCTGGGCACCGCAGACCTAAGCTTGTTTAACTCCTACCTCTTAAAGGGACCGAGAAAAAATGACCTTTTCTGCACTCCAATGTAAGTCAATGGGGCGATTTTTTGGCTATGTGCTAGAAATGAAATTCAGTGCGGATTGGATGACAGGCACCCTAGGCACCCAGGATCGGCTTTAGTTTCACGTGTATCTCTTAAGCCGGCAGAGAAAACCCACCTGATATGCGCTCCACACAATTGAATAGAGACGCCGTTGATTTTCTATGGGAATTGCAGAAATGACTTCTAAGCCTCAAAATAATGACTTTTTTTCCTAAGGTGGTAGGAATGAAACTCAGTGCGGGCTGGATGGGGTCCCCCCTGGGCACCGCAGACCTAAGCTTGTTTAACTCCTACCTCTTAAAGGGACCGAGAAAAAATGACCTTTTCTGCACTCCAATGTAAGTCAATGGGGCGATTTTTTGGCTATGTGCTAGAAATGAAATTCAGTGCGGATTGGATGACAGGCACCCTAGGCACCCAGGATCGGCTTTAGTTTCACGTGTATCTCTTAAGCCGGCAGAGAAAACCCACCTGATATGCGCTCCACACAATTGAATAGAGACGCCGTTGATTTTCTATGGGAATTGCAGAAATGACTTCTAAGCCTCAAAATAATGACTTTTTTTCCTAAGGTGGTAGGAATGAAACTCAGTGCGGGCTGGATGGGGTCCCCCCTGGGCACCGCAGACCTAAGCTTGTTTAACTCCTACCTCTTAAAGGGACCGAGAAAAAATGACCTTTTCTGCACTCCAATGTAAGTCAATGGGGCGATTTTTTGGCTATGTGCTAGAAATGAAATTCAGTGCGGATTGGATGACAGGCACCCTAGGCACCCAGGATCGGCTTTAGTTTCACGTGTATCTCTTAAGCCGGCAGAGAAAACCCACCTGATATGCGCTCCACACAATTGAATAGAGACGCCGTTGATTTTCTATGGGAATTGCAGAAATGACTTCTAAGCCTCAAAATAATGACTTTTTTTCCTAAGGTGGTAGGAATGAAACTCAGTGCGGGCTGGATGGGGTCCCCCCTGGGCACCGCAGACCTAAGCTTGTTTAACTCCTACCTCTTAAAGGGACCGAGAAAAAATGACCTTTTCTGCACTCCAATGTAAGTCAATGGGGCGATTTTTTGGCTATGTGCTAGAAATGAAATTCAGTGCGGATTGGATGACAGGCACCCTAGGCACCCAGGATCGGCTTTAGTTTCACGTGTATCTCTTAAGCCGGCAGAGAAAACCCACCTGATATGCGCTCCACACAATTGAATAGAGACGCCGTTGATTTTCTATGGGAATTGCAGAAATGACTTCTAAGCCTCAAAATAATGACTTTTTTTCCTAAGGTGGTAGGAATGAAACTCAGTGCGGGCTGGATGGGGTCCCCCCTGGGCACCGCAGACCTAAGCTTGTTTAACTCCTACCTCTTAAAGGGACCGAGAAAAAATGACCTTTTCTGCACTCCAATGTAAGTCAATGGGGCGATTTTTTGGCTATGTGCTAGAAATGAAATTCAGTGCGGATTGGATGACAGGCACCCTAGGCACCCAGGATCGGCTTTAGTTTCACGTGTATCTCTTAAGCCGGCAGAGAAAACCCACCTGATATGCGCTCCACACAATTGAATAGAGACGCCGTTGATTTTCTATGGGAATTGCAGAAATGACTTCTAAGCCTCAAAATAATGACTTTTTTTCCTAAGGTGGTAGGAATGAAACTCAGTGCGGGCTGGATGGGGTCCCCCCTGGGCACCGCAGACCTAAGCTTGTTTAACTCCTACCTCTTAAAGGGACCGAGAAAAAATGACCTTTTCTGCACTCCAATGTAAGTCAATGGGGCGATTTTTTGGCTATGTGCTAGAAATGAAATTCAGTGCGGATTGGATGACAGGCACCCTAGGCACCCAGGATCGGCTTTAGTTTCACGTGTATCTCTTAAGCCGGCAGAGAAAACCCACCTGATATGCGCTCCACACAATTGAATAGAGACGCCGTTGATTTTCTATGGGAATTGCAGAAATGACTTCTAAGCCTCAAAATAATGACTTTTTTTCCTAAGGTGGTAGGAATGAAACTCAGTGCGGGCTGGATGGGGTCCCCCCTGGGCACCGCAGACCTAAGCTTGTTTAACTCCTACCTCTTAAAGGGACCGAGAAAAAATGACCTTTTCTGCACTCCAATGTAAGTCAATGGGGCGATTTTTTGGCTATGTGCTAGAAATGAAATTCAGTGCGGATTGGATGACAGGCACCCTAGGCACCCAGGATCGGCTTTAGTTTCACGTGTATCTCTTAAGCCGGCAGAGAAAACCCACCTGATATGCGCTCCACACAATTGAATAGAGACGCCGTTGATTTTCTATGGGAATTGCAGAAATGACTTCTAAGCCTCAAAATAATGACTTTTTTTCCTAAGGTGGTAGGAATGAAACTCAGTGCGGGCTGGATGGGGTCCCCCCTGGGCACCGCAGACCTAAGCTTGTTTAACTCCTACCTCTTAAAGGGACCGAGAAAAAATGACCTTTTCTGCACTCCAATGTAAGTCAATGGGGCGATTTTTTGGCTATGTGCTAGAAATGAAATTCAGTGCGGATTGGATGACAGGCACCCTAGGCACCCAGGATCGGCTTTAGTTTCACGTGTATCTCTTAAGCCGGCAGAGAAAACCCACCTGATATGCGCTCCACACAATTGAATAGAGACGCCGTTGATTTTCTATGGGAATTGCAGAAATGACTTCTAAGCCTCAAAATAATGACTTTTTTTCCTAAGGTGGTAGGAATGAAACTCAGTGCGGGCTGGATGGGGTCCCCCCTGGGCACCGCAGACCTAAGCTTGTTTAACTCCTACCTCTTAAAGGGACCGAGAAAAAATGACCTTTTCTGCACTCCAATGTAAGTCAATGGGGCGATTTTTTGGCTATGTGCTAGAAATGAAATTCAGTGCGGATTGGATGACAGGCACCCTAGGCACCCAGGATCGGCTTTAGTTTCACGTGTATCTCTTAAGCCGGCAGAGAAAACCCACCTGATATGCGCTCCACACAATTGAATAGAGACGCCGTTGATTTTCTATGGGAATTGCAGAAATGACTTCTAAGCCTCAAAATAATGACTTTTTTTCCTAAGGTGGTAGGAATGAAACTCAGTGCGGGCTGGATGGGGTCCCCCCTGGGCACCGCAGACCTAAGCTTGTTTAACTCCTACCTCTTAAAGGGACCGAGAAAAAATGACCTTTTCTGCACTCCAATGTAAGTCAATGGGGCGATTTTTTGGCTATGTGCTAGAAATGAAATTCAGTGCGGATTGGATGACAGGCACCCTAGGCACCCAGGATCGGCTTTAGTTTCACGTGTATCTCTTAAGCCGGCAGAGAAAACCCACCTGATATGCGCTCCACACAATTGAATAGAGACGCCGTTGATTTTCTATGGGAATTGCAGAAATGACTTCTAAGCCTCAAAATAATGACTTTTTTTCCTAAGGTGGTAGGAATGAAACTCAGTGCGGGCTGGATGGGGTCCCCCCTGGGCACCGCAGACCTAAGCTTGTTTAACTCCTACCTCTTAAAGGGACCGAGAAAAAATGACCTTTTCTGCACTCCAATGTAAGTCAATGGGGCGATTTTTTGGCTATGTGCTAGAAATGAAATTCAGTGCGGATTGGATGACAGGCACCCTAGGCACCCAGGATCGGCTTTAGTTTCACGTGTATCTCTTAAGCCGGCAGAGAAAACCCACCTGATATGCGCTCCACACAATTGAATAGAGACGCCGTTGATTTTCTATGGGAATTGCAGAAATGACTTCTAAGCCTCAAAATAATGACTTTTTTTCCTAAGGTGGTAGGAATGAAACTCAGTGCGGGCTGGATGGGGTCCCCCCTGGGCACCGCAGACCTAAGCTTGTTTAACTCCTACCTCTTAAAGGGACCGAGAAAAAATGACCTTTTCTGCACTCCAATGTAAGTCAATGGGGCGATTTTTTGGCTATGTGCTAGAAATGAAATTCAGTGCGGATTGGATGACAGGCACCCTAGGCACCCAGGATCGGCTTTAGTTTCACGTGTATCTCTTAAGCCGGCAGAGAAAACCCACCTGATATGCGCTCCACACAATTGAATAGAGACGCCGTTGATTTTCTATGGGAATTGCAGAAATGACTTCTAAGCCTCAAAATAATGACTTTTTTTCCTAAGGTGGTAGGAATGAAACTCAGTGCGGGCTGGATGGGGTCCCCCCTGGGCACCGCAGACCTAAGCTTGTTTAACTCCTACCTCTTAAAGGGACCGAGAAAAAATGACCTTTTCTGCACTCCAATGTAAGTCAATGGGGCGATTTTTTGGCTATGTGCTAGAAATGAAATTCAGTGCGGATTGGATGACAGGCACCCTAGGCACCCAGGATCGGCTTTAGTTTCACGTGTATCTCTTAAGCCGGCAGAGAAAACCCACCTGATATGCGCTCCACACAATTGAATAGAGACGCCGTTGATTTTCTATGGGAATTGCAGAAATGACTTCTAAGCCTCAAAATAATGACTTTTTTTCCTAAGGTGGTAGGAATGAAACTCAGTGCGGGCTGGATGGGGTCCCCCCTGGGCACCGCAGACCTAAGCTTGTTTAACTCCTACCTCTTAAAGGGACCGAGAAAAAATGACCTTTTCTGCACTCCAATGTAAGTCAATGGGGCGATTTTTTGGCTATGTGCTAGAAATGAAATTCAGTGCGGATTGGATGACAGGCACCCTAGGCACCCAGGATCGGCTTTAGTTTCACGTGTATCTCTTAAGCCGGCAGAGAAAACCCACCTGATATGCGCTCCACACAATTGAATAGAGACGCCGTTGATTTTCTATGGGAATTGCAGAAATGACTTCTAAGCCTCAAAATAATGACTTTTTTTCCTAAGGTGGTAGGAATGAAACTCAGTGCGGGCTGGATGGGGTCCCCCCTGGGCACCGCAGACCTAAGCTTGTTTAACTCCTACCTCTTAAAGGGACCGAGAAAAAATGACCTTTTCTGCACTCCAATGTAAGTCAATGGGGCGATTTTTTGGCTATGTGCTAGAAATGAAATTCAGTGCGGATTGGATGACAGGCACCCTAGGCACCCAGGATCGGCTTTAGTTTCACGTGTATCTCTTAAGCCGGCAGAGAAAACCCACCTGATATGCGCTCCACACAATTGAATAGAGACGCCGTTGATTTTCTATGGGAATTGCAGAAATGACTTCTAAGCCTCAAAATAATGACTTTTTTTCCTAAGGTGGTAGGAATGAAACTCAGTGCGGGCTGGATGGGGTCCCCCCTGGGCACCGCAGACCTAAGCTTGTTTAACTCCTACCTCTTAAAGGGACCGAGAAAAAATGACCTTTTCTGCACTCCAATGTAAGTCAATGGGGCGATTTTTTGGCTATGTGCTAGAAATGAAATTCAGTGCGGATTGGATGACAGGCACCCTAGGCACCCAGGATCGGCTTTAGTTTCACGTGTATCTCTTAAGCCGGCAGAGAAAACCCACCTGATATGCGCTCCACACAATTGAATAGAGACGCCGTTGATTTTCTATGGGAATTGCAGAAATGACTTCTAAGCCTCAAAATAATGACTTTTTTTCCTAAGGTGGTAGGAATGAAACTCAGTGCGGGCTGGATGGGGTCCCCCCTGGGCACCGCAGACCTAAGCTTGTTTAACTCCTACCTCTTAAAGGGACCGAGAAAAAATGACCTTTTCTGCACTCCAATGTAAGTCAATGGGGCGATTTTTTGGCTATGTGCTAGAAATGAAATTCAGTGCGGATTGGATGACAGGCACCCTAGGCACCCAGGATCGGCTTTAGTTTCACGTGTATCTCTTAAGCCGGCAGAGAAAACCCACCTGATATGCGCTCCACACAATTGAATAGAGACGCCGTTGATTTTCTATGGGAATTGCAGAAATGACTTCTAAGCCTCAAAATAATGACTTTTTTTCCTAAGGTGGTAGGAATGAAACTCAGTGCGGGCTGGATGGGGTCCCCCCTGGGCACCGCAGACCTAAGCTTGTTTAACTCCTACCTCTTAAAGGGACCGAGAAAAAATGACCTTTTCTGCACTCCAATGTAAGTCAATGGGGCGATTTTTTGGCTATGTGCTAGAAATGAAATTCAGTGCGGATTGGATGACAGGCACCCTAGGCACCCAGGATCGGCTTTAGTTTCACGTGTATCTCTTAAGCCGGCAGAGAAAACCCACCTGATATGCGCTCCACACAATTGAATAGAGACGCCGTTGATTTTCTATGGGAATTGCAGAAATGACTTCTAAGCCTCAAAATAATGACTTTTTTTCCTAAGGTGGTAGGAATGAAACTCAGTGCGGGCTGGATGGGGTCCCCCCTGGGCACCGCAGACCTAAGCTTGTTTAACTCCTACCTCTTAAAGGGACCGAGAAAAAATGACCTTTTCTGCACTCCAATGTAAGTCAATGGGGCGATTTTTTGGCTATGTGCTAGAAATGAAATTCAGTGCGGATTGGATGACAGGCACCCTAGGCACCCAGGATCGGCTTTAGTTTCACGTGTATCTCTTAAGCCGGCAGAGAAAACCCACCTGATATGCGCTCCACACAATTGAATAGAGACGCCGTTGATTTTCTATGGGAATTGCAGAAATGACTTCTAAGCCTCAAAATAATGACTTTTTTTCCTAAGGTGGTAGGAATGAAACTCAGTGCGGGCTGGATGGGGTCCCCCCTGGGCACCGCAGACCTAAGCTTGTTTAACTCCTACCTCTTAAAGGGACCGAGAAAAAATGACCTTTTCTGCACTCCAATGTAAGTCAATGGGGCGATTTTTTGGCTATGTGCTAGAAATGAAATTCAGTGCGGATTGGATGACAGGCACCCTAGGCACCCAGGATCGGCTTTAGTTTCACGTGTATCTCTTAAGCCGGCAGAGAAAACCCACCTGATATGCGCTCCACACAATTGAATAGAGACGCCGTTGATTTTCTATGGGAATTGCAGAAATGACTTCTAAGCCTCAAAATAATGACTTTTTTTCCTAAGGTGGTAGGAATGAAACTCAGTGCGGGCTGGATGGGGTCCCCCCTGGGCACCGCAGACCTAAGCTTGTTTAACTCCTACCTCTTAAAGGGACCGAGAAAAAATGACCTTTTCTGCACTCCAATGTAAGTCAATGGGGCGATTTTTTGGCTATGTGCTAGAAATGAAATTCAGTGCGGATTGGATGACAGGCACCCTAGGCACCCAGGATCGGCTTTAGTTTCACGTGTATCTCTTAAGCCGGCAGAGAAAACCCACCTGATATGCGCTCCACACAATTGAATAGAGACGCCGTTGATTTTCTATGGGAATTGCAGAAATGACTTCTAAGCCTCAAAATAATGACTTTTTTTCCTAAGGTGGTAGGAATGAAACTCAGTGCGGGCTGGATGGGGTCCCCCCTGGGCACCGCAGACCTAAGCTTGTTTAACTCCTACCTCTTAAAGGGACCGAGAAAAAATGACCTTTTCTGCACTCCAATGTAAGTCAATGGGGCGATTTTTTGGCTATGTGCTAGAAATGAAATTCAGTGCGGATTGGATGACAGGCACCCTAGGCACCCAGGATCGGCTTTAGTTTCACGTGTATCTCTTAAGCCGGCAGAGAAAACCCACCTGATATGCGCTCCACACAATTGAATAGAGACGCCGTTGATTTTCTATGGGAATTGCAGAAATGACTTCTAAGCCTCAAAATAATGACTTTTTTTCCTAAGGTGGTAGGAATGAAACTCAGTGCGGGCTGGATGGGGTCCCCCCTGGGCACCGCAGACCTAAGCTTGTTTAACTCCTACCTCTTAAAGGGACCGAGAAAAAATGACCTTTTCTGCACTCCAATGTAAGTCAATGGGGCGATTTTTTGGCTATGTGCTAGAAATGAAATTCAGTGCGGATTGGATGACAGGCACCCTAGGCACCCAGGATCGGCTTTAGTTTCACGTGTATCTCTTAAGCCGGCAGAGAAAACCCACCTGATATGCGCTCCACACAATTGAATAGAGACGCCGTTGATTTTCTATGGGAATTGCAGAAATGACTTCTAAGCCTCAAAATAATGACTTTTTTTCCTAAGGTGGTAGGAATGAAACTCAGTGCGGGCTGGATGGGGTCCCCCCTGGGCACCGCAGACCTAAGCTTGTTTAACTCCTACCTCTTAAAGGGACCGAGAAAAAATGACCTTTTCTGCACTCCAATGTAAGTCAATGGGGCGATTTTTTGGCTATGTGCTAGAAATGAAATTCAGTGCGGATTGGATGACAGGCACCCTAGGCACCCAGGATCGGCTTTAGTTTCACGTGTATCTCTTAAGCCGGCAGAGAAAACCCACCTGATATGCGCTCCACACAATTGAATAGAGACGCCGTTGATTTTCTATGGGAATTGCAGAAATGACTTCTAAGCCTCAAAATAATGACTTTTTTTCCTAAGGTGGTAGGAATGAAACTCAGTGCGGGCTGGATGGGGTCCCCCCTGGGCACCGCAGACCTAAGCTTGTTTAACTCCTACCTCTTAAAGGGACCGAGAAAAAATGACCTTTTCTGCACTCCAATGTAAGTCAATGGGGCGATTTTTTGGCTATGTGCTAGAAATGAAATTCAGTGCGGATTGGATGACAGGCACCCTAGGCACCCAGGATCGGCTTTAGTTTCACGTGTATCTCTTAAGCCGGCAGAGAAAACCCACCTGATATGCGCTCCACACAATTGAATAGAGACGCCGTTGATTTTCTATGGGAATTGCAGAAATGACTTCTAAGCCTCAAAATAATGACTTTTTTTCCTAAGGTGGTAGGAATGAAACTCAGTGCGGGCTGGATGGGGTCCCCCCTGGGCACCGCAGACCTAAGCTTGTTTAACTCCTACCTCTTAAAGGGACCGAGAAAAAATGACCTTTTCTGCACTCCAATGTAAGTCAATGGGGCGATTTTTTGGCTATGTGCTAGAAATGAAATTCAGTGCGGATTGGATGACAGGCACCCTAGGCACCCAGGATCGGCTTTAGTTTCACGTGTATCTCTTAAGCCGGCAGAGAAAACCACCTGATATGCGCTCCACACAATTGAATAGAGACGCCGTTGATTTTCTATGGGAATTGCAGAAATGACTTCTAAGCCTCAAAATAATGACTTTTTTTCCTAAGGTGGTAGGAATGAAACTCAGTGCGGGCTGGATGGGGTCCCCCCTGGGCACCGCAGACCTAAGCTTGTTTAACTCCTACCTCTTAAAGGGACCGAGAAAAAATGACCTTTTCTGCACTCCAATGTAAGTCAATGGGGCGATTTTTTGGCTATGTGCTAGAAATGAAATTCAGTGCGGATTGGATGACAGGCACCCTAGGCACCCAGGATCGGCTTTAGTTTCACGTGTATCTCTTAAGCCGGCAGAGAAAACCCACCTGATATGCGCTCCACACAATTGAATAGAGACGCCGTTGATTTTCTATGGGAATTGCAGAAATGACTTCTAAGCCTCAAAATAATGACTTTTTTTCCTAAGGTGGTAGGAATGAAACTCAGTGCGGGCTGGATGGGGTCCCCCCTGGGCACCGCAGACCTAAGCTTGTTTAACTCCTACCTCTTAAAGGGACCGAGAAAAAATGACCTTTTCTGCACTCCAATGTAAGTCAATGGGGCGATTTTTTGCTATGTGCTAGAAATGAAATTCAGTGCGGATTGGATGACAGGCACCCTAGGCACCCAGGATCGGCTTTAGTTTCACGTGTATCTCTTAAGCCGGCAGAGAAAACCCACCTGATATGCGCTCCACACAATTGAATAGAGACGCCGTTGATTTTCTATGGGAATTGCAGAAATGACTTCTAAGCCTCAAAATAATGACTTTTTTTTCCTAAGGTGGTAGGAATGAAACTCAGTGCGGGCTGGATGGGGTCCCCCCTGGGCACCGCAGACCTAAGCTTGTTTAACTCCTACCTCTTAAAGGGACCGAGAAAAAATGACCTTTTCTGCACTCCAATGTAAGTCAATGGGGCGATTTTTTGGCTATGTGCTAGAAATGAAATTCAGTGCGGATTGGATGACAGGCACCCTAGGCACCCAGGATCGGCTTTAGTTTCACGTGTATCTCTTAAGCCGGCAGAAAAAAATCCACCTGATATGCGCTCCACACAATTGAATAGAGACGCCATTGATTTTCTATGGGAATTGCAGAAATGACTTCTAAGCCTCAAAATAATGACTTTTTTTCCTAAGGTGGTAGGAATGAAACTCAGTGTGGGCTGGATGGGGTCCCCCCTGGGCACCGCAGACCTAAGCTTGTTTAAACTCCTACCTCTAAAGGGACCGAGAAAAAATGACCTTTTCTGCACTCCAATGTAAGTCAATGGGGCGATTTTTTGGCTATGTGCTAGAAATGAAATTCAGTGCGGATTGGATGACAGGCACCCTAGGCACCCAGGATCGGCTTTAGTTTCACGTGTATCTCTTAAGCCGGCAGAGAAAACCACCTGATATGCGCTCCACACAATTGAATAGAGACGCCGTTGATTTTCTATGGGAATTGCAGAAATGACTTCTAAGCCTCAAAATAATGACTTTTTTCCTAAGGTGGTAGGAATGAAACTCAGTGCGGGCTGGATGGGGTCCCCCCTGGCACCGCAGACCTAAGCTTGTTTAACTCCTACCTCTTAAAGGGACCGAGAAAAAATGACCTTTTCTGCACTCCAATGTAAGTCAATGGGGCGATTTTTTGGCTATGTGCTAGAAATGAAATTGAGTGCGGATTGGATGACAGGCACCCTAGGCACCCAGGATCGGCTTTAGTTTCACGTGTATCTCTTAAGCCGGCAGAGAAAACCCACCTGATATGCGCTCCACACAATTGAATAGAGACGCCGTTGATTTTCTATGGGAATTGCAGAAATGACTTCTAAGCCTCAAAATATGACTTTTTTTCCTAAGGTGGTAGGAATGAAACTCAGTGCGGGCTGGATGGGGTCCCCCCTGGGCACCGCAGACCTAAGCTTGTTTAACTCCTACCTCTTAAAGGGACCGAGAAAAAATGACCTTTTCTGCACTCCAATGTAAGTCAATGGGGCGATTTTTTGGCTATGTGCTAGAAATGAAATTCAGTGCGGATTGGATGACAGGCACCCTAGGCACCCAGGATCGGCTTTAGTTTCACGTGTATCTCTTAAGCCGGCAGAGAAAATCCACCTGATATGCGCTCCACACAATTGAATAGAGACGCCATTGATTTTCTATGGGAATTGCAGAAATGACTTCTAAGCCTCAAAATAATGACTTTTTTTCCTAAGGTGGTAGGAATGAAACTCAGTGCGGGCTGGATGGGGTCCCCCCTGGGCACCGCAGACCTAAGCTTGTTTAACTCCTACCTCTTAAAGGGACCGAGAAAAAATGACCTTTTCTGCACTCCAATGTAAGTCAATGGGGCGATTTTTGGGCTATGTGCTAGAAATGAAATTCAGTGCGGATTGGATGACAGGCACCCTAGGCACCCAGGATCGGCTTTAGTTTCACGTGTATCTCTTAAGCCGGCAGAGAAAACCCACCTGATATGCGCTCCACACAATTGAATTAGAGACGCCGTTGATTTTCTATGGGAATTGCAGAAATGACTTCTAAGCCTCAAAATAATGACTTTTTTTCCTAAGGTGGTAGGAATGAAACTCAGTGCGGGCTGGATGGGGTCCCCCCTGGGCACCGCAGACCTAAGCTTGTTTAACTCCTACCTCTTAAAGGGACCGAGAAAAAATGACCTTTTCTGCACTCCAATGTAAGTCAATGGGGCGATTTTTTGGCTATGTGCTAGAAATGAAATTCAGTGCGGATTGGATGACAGCACCCTAGGCACCCAGGATCGGCTTTAGTTTCACGTGTATCTCTTAAGCCGGCAGAGAAAACCCACCCTATATGCGCTCCACACAATTGAATAGAGACC
>NW_027209177.1:0-31867 GCF_027789765.1 Dendropsophus ebraccatus
GAGCAGGCTGTTAATATCTAGGGATCTCGTGTTGAAGTGGTGGAGCTGCAGTCAGCGGGGACACAGGCAACATTGCAACAGGGGAGCAATGTCAGGTAATATACGCACTGTATGTTTTCTGTATACCAGCAGTGATATAATTAAAAAATGCCTAATACCAGACAGCCCCTGTAAGAGTCAAACATTGTTTTCAAAGGAAGCTGCCACCCAATAGGTGGCAATGGAGATCAACTTTAACTACTTCCCCCCCCCCCCCCCATGCTCCATAGCTGTAAGGCACCATCTGCACATTGGCATAGCCTAAGAAGACACAATTTTGTCATGACTTGTAAAAGTTGAATTGTGGTACCAAAGAGATAAGGTTTCTCTCTGTAGGTAGTAAATGCTCGGAACTCACTGCCCTCTGAAACACAGGCCTGCGTTACTTGTCAAAAAGCCCTGATTTGTCCTTACGTGATAAAGAGGACATTGCAAGTGTGGTGACACAGGTACTGTAAGATATACTTAAGTATTTATAAACTTGCTTGTGTGTCGTTACAGTGCATTCAGAAAGTCTTCAGAGCTTTCACAATAGCCCATGGGAAAAAATTGTAAAACAGAATGTTAGAAATCTGTGCTAATTTATTGAAAAAGATACCCTAAAATATTGCATCAACAGAAGTATCCAGACTCCAGTCGTCTTTGGTATGATGACACAAGTTTACACAATGTGTGGATTTTCTGCCATTCTTCCTTGCAGATCCTCTTGAACTCTGTGAGGTTGGATGGAGCCCGCTGATCGACAGCCGTTTTAAGGTCAACATGGGCGACATTCACAGATTTGTCACTAAGCTGCTCCTGTGTTTCCCTTGTTGAAAGTTCAGCTTCAACAAGACAGAGACCCAGAGCACTCTGGGTTAGGTTTTCATTAAAAATGTCATTGTACTTTGCTCTATTCGGCTTTCCCTCAACCCTGACCAGTCTCCTTGTCCTGACCACTTAAAAAACACTCCTACAGCACAATCCTGCCACCATCCATGCTTTATAGCATAGTGGTGGCAGCAGTGAGATAGTTTAGGCAGGTGATGAGCTCTACCTGGTTTCCCCAGAGTACTCTTTTAATTGAGGCCAAAAAGCTCAATGTTGGTTTCATCTTTTTTCTTTAATCTTTTCGTCTTTAATAAACCCAGATTAGTGGAGTGCTGAAGTAATGTTAATTTGTGCTCTTGTGAACTTCCAATTTTTTTTCTGTATCTTCTCTATATCTGTGCCTCCATACTCCAATCGGGGTGCAGAGTTATCTTCAAAAATTATCAAGAGAAATGGGAGGCCCCAGAGCTAAATTACAGTGTGAATATCTGAATCCATTGTATGCCCATTCTTCAAGCAAGAACTCTGTCGCAATATACCATTATAAACCCCTACTTTTCTATGTACTTTATCCACAGCTTGGCATTGACGGTTTAATAGTCACTAATACCACAGTTAGCCGCCCTTCAACACTGAAGATCCTTCTAGTATAGAGACAGGGTGACTAAGTGGAGCTCCACTCAGAGACATGTCTACAGAGACTATTAGAGAATGTATGCTCTGACCTCAGGTGAGACCTATGCAATAATCAATATGATGTGGGTGTATGTTCTGTATGCCTGCTGCCCCCACTTACATTCTCCTTTTTGCTCAGGCAAAGTTCCAATCATTGGTGTTGGGGGTGTTAGCTGTGGATTAGATGCTCTTCATAAAATCCGTGCAGGAGCCTCTCTTGTTCAGCTGTACACAGCACTTACATATCAAGGACCTCTGTTATAGGAAAAGTGGCTCGTGAACTGGAGGCATTTCTTATGTAGTAATAGTCTGTTGTGCTGTTGTTTATTGGGGGGGGGGGGGTAGGATATTAAAGATTAATATAGGCTCAACAATCTCATTTAATCTGATTTAAGTACGACACATTTATCAAACAACCTGAAAAATCTGGCACATTTGAAAATTGTCTAGTCTTAGTTTGCATTTAGACAGTTTTGGTAAATGTGGGCCAATGTTCCAAAGGCTAATATACAATTGTGAAACCCAACAGCAGCTCAGACACACCTCCAACTCCTTAACTGGTGCACCAGCTTACAACATAGATTTGCTATAAAACCAGGAAAAAATTTATTATTTTATATAATTTTATTATATAATGACAATATTATTTTATATCATTGAGTCTGTGGAAGGGGCGGAACCCCAGCGGAGGCCGCTAGTCAGATCCGCTTGATGTCTCTGCGTATATCCCGTAATGTGAACGTACCCTTAAAGTCGTCCTGATTATTACTATATATTATTGCCTGTCAATCGCCCCGCAGAGCGCGCTGACAGGACAAAGAGCCCTGACTAGTCACAGCCCAGATGACTGCCTTGCGTGTGGTATTAAAATGCATTTCACCGCACATGTGCTAATTAGCTCCCTTTGTACCTGCCATTAGGCAGCTTTACGCGATCTGCATGCAGTAACTCCTGCTGCCAGAAGATCTGTATCACCTGCTGCTAGATTCCCTTTAATGATATGTAAAATGCCTTTCTTTGGCTTTTCTGTGCATAAACAGGATTCGGCACACTTGTGTTAATCTGATCTCCCACTGCTCATAAACCAACTATATAGTTAAGTTTAATAATCTGATGTGTTTTATCCTCTTTACAGTGAACAAAGATTTTCCAGTGTCTCTGAGGCGGTGGGTGCTGATCACAGGATCAAAAGTCAGAACATTGCTGCAAAATCGTAATAAAAATTGATACTTCCATGAATGATGAGGATGTTTGGAGAAGAAACTGATTGAAAGCCAAGTCTTTACAAAGGGTACTTTACACTGATAATTTTTATACTAAAAATATTTTTGGGAAAACCACAAAACCAACGGTGACTGACCAATCTGTGAGGTATCAATGATGTATTTTACTTTCAAGTAAAGAATCAAAGATGTCTCAGAATTGTGACTTTAATGGACATGTTACAAAATATGAATTTCATCACTTCAATAAAATTACATACATAACTTAAAAAATACTCTAACATGTTTTTCTCATAGTTTTCTTTACCAGACACTAACATGAAACCCACTAGTATATGCTCTCCGAACTCATGGGGACTTTGGGATCAAGCTAACCGGACCAGGTCCGCCAAACAGGGAAGAACTCCTTGTATGAAGCGCAGATGGTATATCCTCCACTGGGGAGGATATCGCTGGACTATGAGATTTATGTAGTAACAATTCACATAGGCAAACATCCGATGGATGATTTTAGTAAATTACATTGTTAAAAAATAAAACAACGCGTTTCAGCTCTAACAATCCTAGAGAACCTTCCTCAGGTATATGGTGACTTTGGGGGGGGGGGGAGCAGGCAAATCTCCCAGGTGCTCTACGTCCTTTTTCATATAAATAATTCTCCCTTTTCTGCATTCCTTTTTGCTCCTGGGTGCTGTGTAAGACAATATCCTGCCACCAGCGGGTCTTGTCTGCTATGGTGCCTGGGAGTAAAGAGAGCAGAAGAAATGGGAGAGGTGAGTCTTTATTATATAGATTATGTGGCCTATTCTGTACACATTTTTGCAAGTGATGAAGAGGCTCTTACATAAATGGACTAGCATAGGGTGAATGTACGTAACTTTGCTGAATCTAGGATATACCTTATCAAAATTTGACAAGTGTGCAAATGTTACAACTACATATAAGCGTCTAGGATGTTTTGTACCATTTTTAACATGATTCAATAAAGAAACAGATTTTATTTTATTCCTGTGGAGCTGGATAAAGTCCTTCTATTTTCCACGTATACATCGCAAGTCGGCCCGACTTGATTTTCCGTGCTTCACATCTGCTGGTGCCTGTCACTTACCAATATAGGGTGAGCTGATATCTCGTTTTGTTTTGAATTTTGCAACTACATATACATATGTAAAGCTACATATGCTTTAAGGAATAGAGATATTTTCACTGAATATATGAAAGCTAATGATGACTATTGACGTGGGGCAAGCTGTCATGCTGTGACCCCACTCTTAACCGCACGTTTCCAGCCGATCGCGATGCCCACGTTATTAACGATTTAAATGTCTATAATATATATATATAATTTTTTTTTAAATTGACAGTGGCATTTAAATGCAGTTGAACCCTTTCATCTGGTAGTCTAGTAACTGGATCGCCCCATCTCGCGAACGCTTCTGGCCAGGCCGGCCTTATCAACATTATGACGGTGATCCCGGCTTGGCAATCCTTTGCTATGGAGCTCCAGCGGCCCATAGTAATCAAGCACCAATCTCCGAGATCAATGCAGTACATATGTAATGCATTGATCTCTAAGAGATCAGTGCAGTGATCATAAGTCCCCAAGAGGGACAAGTTACAGAAAAAAAAAGTTTTTCATAAAAAATCCCATCCCATAAAAAAATTAAATCAATCCCCCTTTTCTGTTTTATAAATTTAAAATAAACATATTTTACCATATTTTAACTATTAATTTATGACATTCCTAATCTTGCATAGTAAACAGCATAAGCGCAAAAAAACATGCTAAATTGCTTATTTTGGTCACATCAAATCCAGAAAAGTTGTAATAAATAGTGACCAAAAAATTCACATATCTGCAAGCTAGCTACCGATAGAAGGTACAAATCATGGCGCTATCTGTAGCTGTAGCTTTACGGGGGGGGGGGGGGGGGTGGGGGGGGGGGGGGGGGGACCTGGAGAGAGGTGGCAAATAGGTCTTTTGGGCAGGGAGCTGCCGTGGCTACTCACGGCTCTCTGCCTGTCAGTGCACTCTGCACGTATAATTGACAGGCAGAGAGAGCCATTAGTGACCTCTCTGCCTGTCAGTCATCCCTGCAGAGCGCACTGACAGGCAGAGAGCCGTGAGTAGCCATGGCAGCTCCCCACCCAGAAGACTAGTTGCCACCTCACCTCCACACCGAAATAAAACTACTTTTTCCCCATGTAAAACTACCGCTGCATAAAGGGCTGGTATGCTCGGAAACCTGCATAGAAAATCTTTAGACTGCAGCTGGGAACCTAAAAACATGGCTACAGGCGGCCTACAACATGGCTCAGTTAAACCAGTTCTGTCAGGAGGAATAGGTCCAAGTATTGTGAGAAGCTTGTGGGAGGATATCCCAAATGTTTGACCCAAGTCATACAGTTTGAGGGAAATGGTACAAATTCTAAAAAAAATTGTATGTAAACTTTTAAATTTGCAGAAGAAAGAAAAATGCTTTAAAAAATTGTCTCTCATTATTCTAGCATTTGGCAAATACAAATAATTTTGAAAATCCTCATTGACCTAAAACGGGAAAGGTTTATTCTAATTTAATGTCAGATAGTGAGAAAACATCATGAAGAGCCCGTGCCTGTCCAAGCAAGGGATACATTGGAATGTCAGTTTCCTAATTTATCTGTGCTTTAGAGGCACAAATTGTGGTGCGAAAATAAACAACAACACAACTCTTGTATGTTATTTCTAACGCCCTACTCAGTTTGAGCAACCTTTTTGACAGCTTGTCGGTGTATACCTGTGGCATGTGCATAAAGCATGACTTGTATATAGCCTTACGGCCCTGTTACACAGAGTGAAAATCTGCTCAATCAGGCCGAATCGGCAGATTATCACTCTGTAATATAGACCATGATCAGCCGAAGAAAGATCATCAGCTGATCGTTGTCTTTCAACATGTTTAAAAATCATCGGCTGCCGGCCGCACATCACTGCGTGTAATAGCGTTGCACGGCTGACGGCTGATGACTGTTAAAAAAAAATAGACTTTATATCTACCTGTCCATGCTTGCCAGTGTCCTTCTAACTTCTGCCTGCAGCTGCCACTGAAACTTCTGAGCCAGTCTCTAAAGTGGCAGGTCGCTCAGCTGATCACTGGCCACAGTGCTGTCCCGTCTCGGTCAGTGATTGGCTGAGCAGTCTGTCACTGCAGAGATGGGTGTAGAAGCTTCCGCAGCGGCTCCTGACCAATGTTCCCTCTAAGCTTCAGCTCCAGCTGAGCGGACTGGCAAGAGAGCTGAGCAATGGTCAGGCAAAATTGGGCAAATCAAAATTTGACACAGGAACATTGGTACCATAGACTAAAAGTGACTTATAGATGGTCCCCCCTGTATTATCCCCCTTATTGATGGCTTCCCCTGTATTATCCCCCTATAGATCCCCCCTGTATTATCCCCCTTATTGATGGCCTCTCTGTATTATCCCCCCTTATTGATGGCTCCCCCTGTATTATCCCCTCTATTGATGGCCCCCACCTGTATTATGCCCCTTATTGATGGCCTTCCCTGTATTATCCCCCTTTTGATGGCCCCTCTGTATTATCCCCCTTATTGATGGCTCCCCCTGTATAACCCCCTTATTGATGCCCCCCATATTATCCACCTTATAGATGCCCCACGTATTATCCCCCTTATAGATGCCCCACGTAGTATCCCCCTTATAGATGCCCCACGTATTATCCCCCTTATAGATGCCCCACGTATTATCCCCCTTATAGATGCCCCCCCCTGTATTATCCCCCTTATTGATGCCTCCCCTATATTCCCTCTTATTGATGGCTTCCCCTGTATTATCCCCCTTATTGATGGCTTCCCCTGTATTATCCCCTTATTGATGGCCTTCCCTGTATTATCCCCCTTTTTGATGCCCCCCCTGTATTATCCCCCTCATTGCTGGCCCCCTTTTTTCTCCCCCTTATATCTGGCCCCTCTGTATTATCCCCCTTATTGATGCCCCCCTGTACTATCCCCCTTATTGATGCCCCCCTGTATTATCTGCCTTATTGATGCCCCCCCTGTATTATGCACCTTATAGGTGCCCCCCCTCTGTATTATCCCCCTTATTGCTGGCCCCTCTGTATTATCCCCCTTGTAGATGCCCCCCCCCCCCATTTTATCCTCCTTATTGATGCCCCCCCTGTGTTATCCACCTTATAGATGGCCCCCCCCTCTGTATTATCCCCCTTATTGCTGGCCACCCTGTATTATCCCCCCTATTGATGGCCCCCTCTGTATTATCCTCCTTATTGATGCCCCCCCCCCGTATTATCAATCTTTTATTGATGGCTCCCCCTGCATTATCCCCCATATTGATGCCCCCCCCATATTATCCATCTTATTGATGGCTCCCCCTGTATTACCCCCCTTATTGATGGCCCCTCTGTATTATCCCCCTTATTGATGCCCCCCCCCTGCATTATCCCCCATATTGATCCCCCCCCCCGTATTATCAATCTTATTGATGGCTCCCCCTGCATTATCCCCCATATTGATGCCCCCCCCATATTATCCATCTTATTGATGGCTCCCCCTGTATTACCCCCCTTATTGATGGCCCCTCTGTATTATCCCCTTATTGATGCCCCCCCCTGCATTATCCCCCCATATTGATGCCCCCCCCCCCGTATTATCAATCTTATTGATGGCTCCCCCTGCATTATCCCCCATATTGATGCCCCCCCCATATTATCCATCTTATTGATGGCTCCCCCTGTATTACCCCCCCTTATTGATGGCTCTCCCTGTATTATCCGCCTTATTGATGCCCCCCCCCCCCGTATTATCCACCTTATACAGGGCCCCCCTGTATTATCCCCCTTATTGATGGCCTCCCTGTATTATCCCCCTTATTGATGGCCTCCCTGTATTATCCCCCTTATTGATGGCCTCCCTGTATTATCCCCCTTATTCATGGACCCCCCTGTATTATCCCCCTTATTGATGGCCTCCCTGTATTATCCCCCCTTATTGATGGCCCCTCTGTATTATCCCCCTTATTGATGGCTCCCCCTGTATTATCCCCTTATAGATGCCCCCCCGTATTTTCCCCCTTATTGATGGCTCTCTCGGTATTATCTGCCTTATTAATGCCCCCCCTGTATTATCCACCTTATAGATGGATCCACCCTGTATTATCCTCGCCCTTATTGATGGCTCCCTCTGTGCACAGCAGATTAAAACAAAAAAACACAACTAAACAGCACGCTCCCCCGTCGCTGCTGTCTTCTCCTCTTCTGCGCCTAACTGATGCGGCGCTCCCTGGGGTTTCCCGGACGGCACACACATCAAAAAGCTCAGTGTGCGTCGGAGCTAGTACTTCCGGTACAGGGAGCGTCTCTAATACACGCTTCCTGTACCGGGAGTCCCGGCTGGCGCACACTGAGGTTCCTGATGTGTGCGAATCACCGGGACACCTCCAAAGATTGACACACCAGCCGGGGGCAATATTGGCTCTTGCGACCGCAAGCAAGACAATGCTTGCGGTCACAAGAGGGAGAGGTGGGCAAGGGGGGGGGGGACTACATCACAGGTGAGGGGGGACTCCGGCGCGGCACTTACTGTCGGGGGGGCCCTGCCGCTGGACAGTAAGTGTGCGTGGGGGGTCGGGGCGCACCGGTCCTCCGGTGGCCCAGTCCAACCCTGCACCCCCCTCACATTCAGTCTGTTAAGAGGCTGCTGTGTCCAGAAGAGGACGCAGATACAGTGTTCTTTGCAAGCCGCCGACCAGAGATCTCGGGCTGAGCGAGAAGCTGGAGGCAGTGACCTGGGCCTCCCTGTCAGCTGAGCGCTGTGCGCCGCGCAGCTTAAAGGGCCGTTGCTCCTGACAGCAGGAAAAAGCTAGGACACTGGGGAGCAAGGAGAGGTAAGTAAAACACATTTATTTTTTCTATCTACAGCAAAAGTCTATACAGCCCTTGCTGCACGATTGTCAAGCCATGTAATAGGCTTTGTAAGCAATCTAGCAGAATATCCGGCCGTGTAATACAGTTTCATGGAGGACACAGGGACCACTAAGAACTTAGAAGAAAAAATTAGTGTTCAAAGGTGTTGTTTTTTTTTTTATTGGGTACTTAGAAGAGGGAGCCAAACCAAACAACAGGGGCAACCACACAACAAATAAATATTACAGGACAGCCCCATCAGTCATATGTGATGTACCGATCAGCTAATCCTCTTGCAAATAAGGTATTCAAATAACAGCAAATAGATACTACAAATATATGACTCCGTAATGGTAGCAGCATGTGTGCAGACGCTGAGCAAATACACAGCGCAAACATACATTGCACTAATGAGAACACGCAGCAAGCACGCGAGGCAGTCTACCTATGTTCAGTAACACTTACCATTACTGGAAGACAAAGGAGAGAGGGACGGGGGCGCCTCCTAGTGTAGTAAGTTTTTAAAAGCAAATACCAGTAGGAAGGAATATTGAATTGCACTCACCTAGAGGAGTTGTGCAAAATTAGGCACAAACTCTATACAGCACATAAAACATATGAGACACCGCAGCTCCTGCCGGGGTACATCGGGGAAGATGTACAAAAGACAATCTTGTATAGCGCCGCAGCGGGCTCTTGGACCATGGAATCCCGGCTTGATGGTGGGCGCTGGTGCTCAGAGAACCACACCGTAACGTGGTAAGTATGGGTAATGGAGATTTATTTTAGTCAGAACGCGTTTCGGCCGCCAAGTGCTAGGGGGCCTTTCTTAAGTACTAACCTTGAGAAAGGCCCCCTAGCACTTGGCGGCCGACGAAACGCGTTGTGACTAAAATAAATCTCCATTACCCGTACTTACCACGTTACTGTGTGGTTTTCTGAGCACCAGCGCCCACATCAAGCCGGGATTCCATGGTCCAAGAGTCCGCTGCGGCGCTATACAAGACTTACCATTACTGTGACATGTTCAATTTGTCATCATGACCTACCTATCTCATGACAATTTTTTATATTGTCATGTAGTCCCACCTGCCTTTATGTTTTTAGGGTTAACGTCACACGGGATGGAAATACTGTGTCAGTACATTGTGTGGATTTGCCACTGTAGATTTACAGAATTTCTGCAGGAGAATGTTACTTCCCTTTTAAAGTCCATAGGGACATTCCATGAAAAATCTCTGTGTCTGTAGTATGTTAACATTTTGTGCATTTAAAGGGGTTATCCAGCCCTACAAAAACATGACCACTCTTGTCTCCAGATCAGGTGCGGTTTGTAATTAAGCTCCATTGATTTCTATGGAACTGAGCTGGAAACCGCACCCAAACTGGAGACAAGAGTGGTGCTGTCTCAGGAAGAAAGTGGCCATGCTTTTGTAGCGCTGGATAACTCCTTTAATGCTTGGCTTTTCTGAAGTTTTTTTTACACAGTGGCCCAGATTTATGAATCTGTATGAAACAATAGCTGATGTACTGATTGGAGTTGTGGATCTGCTCTACCACCACTAGAGATGGCGTAAGTCGCACCAGGGAGGGGAGTCTAAGGGGCCACTTCTCTTAACCAGTGCCCACCCCAAGGTGGGATGGGCTTGCTGCGGCAGGCAACCCCAAAGTCCCTACCCCTGGCTTTGTTTTCTAGCGGTGGAACACATGAACCAATTAAGAATGTACTGTCCCTTTAAATCTCTGACAACAGGTGCGGTGGACGCCGGGCGGGAAGACACAGATGCCAGTTGGGAAAACAGAGCGCAGGACCACGAGGCGGTGGGGTGCCCCAGGGTCCAAAGCAACAGCAGCTCCAGGCCCCTGCATGTGGGCTCCGGCATCTGAAGAAGACAGCTGGCGGAACCTGCAGCCCTAACATAGAATATCAGCCAATCACAGCTCAGTTTTAATACCTTAATGATCTGTGATTGGTTACTATGGCAAATTACTCCAGTTTCTGTTTTACACAGAGTGATAAATCTGATGGTGCGTTTACACAGGCAGATTTATCTGACAGATCTTTGAAGCCCAAACCAGGAACAGACTATAAACAGGGATCAGGTCATAAAGGAAAGACTGGGATTTATCCTCTTTTCAAATCCATTCCTGGCTTTGGCTTCCAAAATCTGTCAGATAAATCTGTCTGTGTAAACGCAGCATAAGAGAAAGGGATTCCTATAAATCTACTCTGCTACCATTGTAATATGCTGCAGACTTTGCACATGCCAGTCCACTGTGAAAATCTGCAGCATATCTGCCCTGTATTTTTTTTATATTCTTTTACCACAATATCAAAGAAACACATGGCTTGCAATGATAAAGATGCAGCTGAACAAACATCACAAAACCACATGATAATATACACACTATTTGAGGGGGAAAATACCACAAAAACTAATCATGGAGGAAAGAAAAGATGTATTTCTGTAGTGTTTTTTTTTTTCAGAGCTAAAAAAAAAAAGAAAAGGCAAAAAGTAGGTATAAAGGAAGCCTGATTTTTGCATCGGTGTTAGGCTATGTTCACATAACGTCTTTTTTTATGCAAAATAATAGCCACTGTTAGATAATGATGGTCGTAAATAATGTTCACAATCATTATTTTAAAAACAACCACCATTATTTTGTATAAAAAGACATGGTGTGAACATAGCCTTATGGTGGCAAGTCCTGGTCCTGATGGAATTGGAAGGCATCTTAGTCATAAATTATTCTTTTTGGACTTGCAGTTGGCTGGGACTCTGTATGGATGTAAAATATGCCTGTATTACTCTGTATTAAACTGTATTGTTTCTGCACCAAATTTTTGCTCGGTATTTTTGCAACCAAAACCAGGAGTGGATTAAATACACAGAAGGCTATGTTTACACTCGGTTGAAATTGAGTGGATGGCCGCGATTTAATGGCAAATAATGGACGTTATTCAAAACAGATGTTGTTTTACATGTAAAAACTGCAGTAACAGTCAATTACTGTACCGCTCATCCATGGCAGTATGTAATGAAAACCACATTTATCTTTTTTATGCAATGTATCTTTGCAAAACCAACCAAATTTATAGTAAAGACACACATGTTTTTGCAATGCTTTTTTTTCCGCTATGTGGAACCAGCCTCCAGAGTCTATCGAGCTGTATCGATTTTCAACATTAAAGGGAAACTATCAGCAGGTAAGAGGAATCTAACCTGATCATAGCTCCTTATTGCAAGCCTAGGAGGAAGGTATGTCTCTTACTTTCATCCTCAGTGCTGTTCCCTGCAGGTAGTAGTGTAATCCTGCATCCGGTAATGCCGTTTGGAGCACTGGGGGCAGGGCAAGGGATAGGCACCAGCTGGAGGCGGGTTGGCACTCTGACGGTGGTAGCCCCAGTGCTTCAAACAGCCTTACGGGATGCAGGATTACACTTCAAACTGCACGGAAACGGTGCTGAGGATGAAGATAAAAGATTTACCTTCATCCTCAGCGTCCTTGTGTGCTGATAATTTTCCTTTAAAGGGGTTGGCTGGGAAAACATCTGATGACGTGCTGCTACCACTGTAAATAAATACAGTCTATGATGACTGACCATCACAGAGTCAGACTAGTATAGCTGCTCTTTACAGCAGTTGGGGACTCCCAGGAGAAAGATACTTCATGGAGATGGCATTGGGTCTCTCATCTACTACAGCCAGCTCTCCTATCAAAATGGCTGCTCCAGACTTCCCTCAGCTCCTCTTTCTTCTTCCCTCAGAACACATCTTCCAACTGTCAGGTTCATCTCCCTTGACAACAGCATAGCCTTAACAACACAGGCTGTTGTGGTAGGCCTATTTACAGGTGTTCTGTTGTGAGCTCAGCCAACAGTTCTCGTGACGCTA
Organism: Dendropsophus ebraccatus; assembly: GCF_027789765.1. Classification (NCBI taxonomy): domain Eukaryota; kingdom Metazoa; phylum Chordata; class Amphibia; order Anura; family Hylidae; genus Dendropsophus; species Dendropsophus ebraccatus. The sequence continues at coordinate 12,562 of NW_027209177.1, forward strand.
GTCAAGGGCGTAACTACCACTGTAGCAGCCGTAGCGGCTGCTATGGGGCCCACCGTTTCAGGGGGCTCTGTGGCCTGCTCCTGCAATAAACTGGGCTCCTTGAGCTGTCATCATTTGCAGCACCAGGTGGCCAAGCAGGCCTCTTGGGATCTGTAGATGTCCCGTTAACTATAGGCACTCCTGACTAGCGCTTGCAGCTATGACTACACTTGACAGCTTAGTGGTCGGGGGGGGGGGGGCATCAAAAGTTTGCTATGGGGCCCAGCCATTTCTAGTTACGCCCCTGACGCCAGTGCTAGTCCAGCACACAGGTGTGATGTTGTTACCTGCTTTGTTTTGTATGGCTGTGTAAGGAACTTACCTTGTCCGGCTCCAGCGGCGTCTCCTTCCAGCTCGGCTCCGGCTGTCGGCTCGGGAGCGCGCCGCTGCTCCGCCCGCCGGAGCCGAGTGACGTCACGGAGACCCGGCGGCGTCCCTAGCAACCGGGGACGCCGTGGGGTCACGTGACCGTCGGCTGGCCGGCCGGCACGCAGCTGATGTGTTTTGCACTCAGGCTGAGTGACAGGTCGCCCGGCCGCTCAGCCTGCAGTGCAACAGCTGCAGTGAGGCTGGACTCAGGAGGCCGGACCAATCAGCCTTTGGTCCGGGCTCCTGGTCCAGTATAAGTTTCAGTGTAGCCAGCAGGTTATCGCTGGCTATTAGTTGTCCTGATCCCAGCTCCCCAGTCCCTTGTATTCTGTCCTATCCTTCTCCATTTTGTCTTGCCTGGATTCTGACCTTTTGCCTGTCCCCTGACTCTCCGCTCGGTTTCTGATTTTGTACTGCGTTGCTCGTTTGGTTCCTGACTCGGCTAGTTGACTCTCCGCATTTTGTTTGTCTGTCTGTCTGCGTTTTATGTTCTGCACGTATCCAGTATAGGGATTGTCTTCGTGGTTGTCCGCGACCGCCTAGGGTCGACTGAGGCAAGTAGGCAGGTGACAGTGGGTGGGGTCAGATTTAGGGCCCACTGTCTTGTGTCTTATCTTCCCCCAGCCACTCGTGACAGAATTAGCCAGCCCTAAAATTTTGTGTGACGTGTGCCAACGATTTGTTATCATGGATCCTATGAAGGCACTACTGGAACAGATGCAGAATCTGAACACATTGGTTCAGAATCTCGCTGAACGGGTTCAGGAGCAGGAGGCTGCTCCTCGACAGGTTACGATGACCACGCCCTCTCCCCCTGAACCGCCTGTACAACTCCCGGAAAAAATTTAAGGGGGATAGAAAGAGTTTTCGAACCTTCAGAGAAGGGTGTCGGTTGTTTTTCGACTGCGTCCCCGTTCGTCAGGAGATGAGGCCCAAAGAGTGGGAATAATCATGTCCCTCCTGCAGGGTCCCCCACAAGAGTGGGCATTCTCTCTTCCTCCTAACGCCATAGAACTAACTTCTGTGGACTTTTTCTTTTCGGCATTGGGACTATTGTACGATGACCCTGACAGGACTGCAGTGGCCGAGCGACAATTGACGTCCCTAAAACAGGGGAAAAGACAGTGGAAGATTATGCGCAGAGTTCCGCCAGTGGTGTATCCCATCTGGTTGGAACGACTCCGCTCTGCGCTACCAGTTTCCGGGTGGGTCTCTCTGACCAGTTGAAGGACCTGTTAATAGCTTATCCTCCCCCTGAAACGTTAGAAGAGACAATGACGTTAGCCATTAGGGTAGACCGCCGGATGCGTGACAGACGAAGGGAGAAGTGCACCTCTGAACCCTGTAGTACCTCTTTCTCTCCTGTGTCTTTTCCTAAAAACCCCTCCTCCCTGCTGCCACCACCGGAGGAACCTATGCAAATTGGCGCCACCGATGCAAGAACTAGACGAGCCCATCGGATGCAGCATAATCTTTGGCTTATACTGCGGCAAAGCTGGACACCGGGTTCGGGAATGTACCTCCAGGCCTGGAACATCGTCGGAAAACTCCAGTGCCTGAGTGACTATCGAGGGGGTCACTCAGGCGCACAGGTACCACTCGATAAGAATAAATTGATGGTTCCCATCTCGCTATGCTTGGGCGAGAGATGTATCTCGGGGTTTGCCCATGTTGACTCAGGGCATCCGCTAATTTTGTTAATTCCGGGTTTTGGTCCGGTCTGGGGGTATGCCCGCTTCAGCTTAAATGCCCGCTGAGTATCACGGGGGCGGATTTTACCCCATTGGCCCAAGGAAGGTAAAATATATTACTCCTCCTCTCGAAGTGAAAGTGGGGTCGATCCATTCTGAGTGTCTAGATTTTTTGGTTATGGACAATTTGTCCTCTGATGTTATTTTAGGTTTACCGTGGTTGACCCAGCATAACCCTGTGTTTGATTGGGTAAACAGAGAACTTGTCCAATGGGGACCAGGTTGTGCCGCCCATTGTATTTCTTTGAATTTAACCGAATGTTCTTCGTTAGAAGGAGAGCTCCCTGAATTTCTATCTGATTTTCTTGATGTCTTTGATGAAAAATCGGTGGACGAGCTACCTCCTCATCGTCCATACGATTGTGCTATTGATCTAGTTCCTGAATCCAAGTACCCGAAAGGACGCATTTTTAACTTGTCTAAACCAGAGAGAGAGGCTATGCGTGATTATGTTAAAGAGAGTTTACATAAGGGTCACATCCGTCCTTCCTGTTCTCCCCTTGGTGCTGGGTTTTTCTTTGTGGGCAAAAAGGATGGTGGCTTACGCCTTGCATTGACTATCGGGAATTAAATAAAATCACGATTAAAAATCAACATCCTCTCCCTCTGATTCCTAATTTGTTTGATCAGATTGTAGGGGCCCGGTGGTTCTCCAAAATTGACCTCCGGGGGGCCTATAATTTGATTCGTATAAAGGAGGGCGATGAATGGAAAAACTGCCTTCAATACCCCCGAAGGACACTTCGAATACCTTGTCATGCCCTTCGGGTTGTGTAATGCACCTGCAGTTTTTCAACGTTTTGTTAACGATGTGTTTCGCGATTACCCGGGACGTTTTTAGTGGTATACCTGGATGATATCCTGATTTTCTCTCCAGATTGGTCTTCGCATGTTGGTCATGTTCGTAAGGTTATGGAACTCCTAAGACTTAACCATTTGTTTGCTAAATTGTCAAAGTGCCAGTTTGGTGTTCAGGAGGTCTCTTTTTTGGGATATAAAATCACCCCGAGTTCTTTTGGGATGGATCCCCTTAAGGTGACGGCCATTACCAAGTGGGAGCGCCCAAGGAATCTTAAAGCTTTACAGAGATTTTTGGGATTTGCTAACTATTACAGAAAATTTATTAAGGGGTTTTCAGTGATTGCCTAAGCCCTTAACAGATCTTACCAGAAAGGGAGCTGATGTGGATAACTGGACTCCTGAAGCCATTCTGGCATTTGACAAACTTAAAAGATGTTTTTCTGTAGCTCCGGTGTTGATTCAACCTGACTTTGAGCAACCTTTTATTGTCGAGGTGGATGCCTCAGAGGTAGGGGTGGGGGCTGTTCTTTCACAGGGTCCTGAAACTCTCACCAATCTCCGACCCATTGCCTATTTCTCTAGAAAGTTCTCCAAAGCAGAATGCAACTATGATATAGGCAATAGGGAACTCCTTGCCATTAAGTGGGCGTTCGATGAATGGAGGCACTTTCTAGAGGGGGCTAAACACAAAGTTAAGGTTTAACCGACCACAAAAACCTTGTTTATTTAGATAAAGCTAAGCGTCTTACTCCACGACAGGCCAGATGGGCACTCTTTTTCACACGGTTTAACTTTGAAATCACCTTCAGACCGGGTTCCAAAAATGTAAGGGCAGATGCTTTATCTCGTAGTTTCGACGTCAATGAAGTCCCCATAAAGGAGTCTGAAACCATCTTATCTCCGGGGGTGGTGGTGGCTATACTGCAGCCCGATCTGGCTGCCCAAGTCGTCCAGTCTCAATCTATGGCGCCTAGAAATACCCGGAGAACAAACTGTTTGTTCCCCCAAATCTTCGTTGAGAGTCCTGGAAGAAACACATTGTTCAGTTTTGGCAGGTCATCCAGGTATTGCTGGTACTAAGTATTTATTATCTCGTCATTATTGGTGGCCATCTTGGGTCAGAGATACTAAGCTGTTTGTGGAGGCTTGTGAGATTTGCGCCAGGTCCAAGGTTCCTCGCAGATTACCCGAGGGACTTCTCCAACCCCTACCGGTACCTGCTAGACCGTGGACCCACATCTCAATGGACTTCATAACTGATTTACCACCCTCTAAGGGTAAAACTGTGATTTGGGTGGTGGTTGATAGGTTCTCTAAGATGTGCCATTTATTCCTCTCAGCAAGCTTCCTAATGCTCGTACCTTGGCTTCTCTTTTTATTAATCATATCTTACGTTTACATGGTGTACCAGAGAATATTGTTTCTGACAGGGGAGTACAATTTGTGTCTAAATTCTGGAGGGAGTTTTGTGGTCGCCTGGGCATATCCTTGTCCTTTTCTTCAGCTTTCCATCCGCAGTCCAATGGTCAGACGGAAAGGGTTAACCAGTCACTGGAACAGTTCTTGAGATGTTTTGTTGCAGGGTCACAGGAAAAATGGAGAGAATACCTGTCTTTGGCAGAGTTTGCCCTGAATAATCGTGAAAGTCAGTCTCTCAAAATGTCACCATTTTTTTGTAATTTTGGGTTTAATCCTCGTTGTTCTTCTGTACATGCGGCCGAGTCCATTAATCCATCCGCCGAAAAAATCTACAGAAAACTGTGCACAGTTTGGGCCCAGGCTCTTCAGAACCTGGTTAAAGCCCAAGAAAATTGTAAAAACAATCAGACAAAAGACGTATATCTGGCCCTGAGTACAGGGTAGGTGACAAGGTATGGCTCTCTACTAAAAACTTGAGATTGAAAACACCATCTGGTAAACTTTCTCCTAAATATATTGGTCCTTATGCCATAGTAAAAGTTGTCAACTCAGTTTCGTTTAAGTTACTGTTGCCTAAGAGTCTAAAAATTCACGATGTCTTCCATAAGTCTCTGTTAAAAAAATATATTAATCCCGTGTTACCGTCTGCTCCTCCTCCTGCTCCTTTGATTATTCAGGGTGAACTTGAATATGAGGTAGAGAGGATTCTGGATTCTCGCCGAGTTCAGAGTTCTTTACAGTATCTGGTTCATTGGAGAGGATTTGGCCCAGAGGAGCGCACTTGGGTAGCAAGTAGGGATATGCATGCACCTCGTCTCATTCGGCAATATCATTTGCACAACCCGTCTAAACCAGGTCCTGTTACTAAGGGTCCTGAGGCCCCTCATAGGGGAGGGGGTAATGTAAGGAACTTACCTTGTCCGGCTCCAGCGGCGTCTCCTTCCAGCTCGGCTCCGGCTGTCAGCTCGGGAGCGCGCCGCTGCTCCGCCCGCCGGAGCCGAGTGACGTCACGGAGACCCGGCGGCGTCCCTAGCAACCGGGGACGCCGTGGGGTCACGTGACCGTCGGCTGGCCGGCCGGCACGCAGCTGATGTGTTTTGCACTCAGGCTGAGTGACAGGCCTTTGGTCCGGGCTCCTGGTCCAGTATAAAGTTTCAGTGTAGCCAGCAGGTTATCGCTGGCTATTAGTTGTCCTGATCCCAGCTCCCCAGTCCCTTGTATTCTGTCCTATCCTTCTCCATTTTGTCTTGCCTGGATTCTGACCTTTTGCCTGTCCCCTGACTCTCCGCTCGGTTCTGATTTTGTACTGCGTTGCTCGTTTGGTTCCTGACTCGGCTAGTTGACTCTCCGCATTTTGTTTGTCTGTCTGTCTGCGTTTTATGTTCTGCACGTATCCAGTATAGGGATTGTCTTCGTGGTTGTCCGCGACCGCCTAGGGTCGACTGAGGCAAGTAGGCAGGTGACAGTGGGTGGGGTCAGATTTAGGGCCCACTGTCTTGTGTCTTATCTTCCCCCAGCCACTCGTGACAGGCTGGCTGTATTTTCCAAAATGGTCGGTAACCTTCTGGTTTGTTATGGGTCCCCTGGGCTCTTGTCATGGCAACCTGGAGTGGCATCTGACCCACCCGGATTGTCTGTACCGCCACCCACAGAAGGGGGAGAAATAACCCAAGGTGTGTGGTGGTGTGTGTGTATAGGTACAGGTGCGAATAGGGATTGACAGAGTCCCGTGCATTTGATATAAAAATAGAACAACTATACTGTAGAACTTTTGTAGGTTTACAGTACACATTTCACAGACAGTAGAAATCTTGACACACACTTGAGTGCTTGACTCAGTGCTTGAGGTAGGTGCTTGAGAAGAGCGGAAGAAGTAGTAGTGCTTTGTAAAAGACAGAGAGAAGTTTGCCAGAGGAGCCCTGAACCCAAGGTAGCTTTGTACTTTGCCGGAACCTTAATAGATATCTTTAGAAGTGAAGTGATAATCGTAGTCACGTGTAGACTGTGTCTGACTGCCTTCTGCCCTACCCTGTCAGGGTAGTACGAGCCCCAGCCATGGTTATCTGGGCGCAGCTAGGTTACATAGTTAATACGGTTGAAAAAAGACACATGTCCATCAAGTTCAACCAAGGAGGGGATGGATACAGGAAAGGGGGAGGGGTGATAGGTTCTATACATATGCATTTATATTATTTTGGTCTAAGAACCTGTTTTGAAGCCCTCTACTGTTTTTGTTGTGACCAGATCCTGTGGTAGACTGTTCCACAGATTCACAGTTCTCATGGTTAAGAAGGCTTGTCGCCTCCGGAGATTGAACCTTTTTTTCTCCAGTAGGAGGCAGTGCCCCCTTGTCCTTTGAGGGGTTTTACCTGGAACATCTTTTCCCCATTTTTCTTGTAGGGGCCATTTATATGATTAATTTATTTAAATATATCTCCCCTTAAACGTCTCTTCTCCAGACTAAACAAATTTAAAGCGTAACTATAAAATATTTTGACCATTCAGTTTTAGTTAGCTTAGGGCATGATAACAATTTTGCAATATACATTAATAACCTAAAATGAACAGTTTTTTAAATACATAAGGCTGATTATGCCCTTACAGCTCTGTCTGGCTCTGAGTTATTTCTGCATTCCTGCTGGACACGCCCCCTCCCTGCAGATCCGTACTTAGAGTACAGACTCTGACAGCAGCATCAGATAACAGCCCTGACACACACATAAACAAAACCTCCTCCCCCCTCCTACCAGCACGTTCTCCCCCCTCCCCTCACAGAGGTGACTAAGCAGAGCTGAGGGTGTTGTGTGTGAGGAGCAGCGCAGGGGAAGAGCTGGATGGAGGCACAAGTGTATCCAGTGCCAGCATCACTCCAATGTACTGCATGAGGGAGAGTGGGTGAGTCACTGAGGGGAGGACTACAAGTCCCAGCACAACACAGCTGTAGTCCTTCCATAGTACATATAACATTCACTATCATAGGTCAGTAGCAGGTGCCCCCAACTCCATGGCTGACATTATCCTACAGTGTAATGAGAGCAGATGACTGTATCTAATCCCTCTGTGTGTGATACTATCTGCTGGGGCTCTGTATCTAATCTTACATTGTGATACTGTATGTTGGGGCTGTATCTGATCCTGCTATGTGTGATACATCTGCTGAGGTGCTGGTCAGTGAATGGAGTGACGCAGCCAGGGAGATGAGGGATAGGCCACGCCCACTTTCTCTCAGCCAGGAGAAAAATTCATTTATTCTTTTGAGCCAAACAACTGGGGATATCTCAGTGAGGGCACAAGCTATCAACACAGTTTAGGGCTCTTTTTAAAGGGTAAAACATGGGCTTTTTATTTTGAGAATTTCATTTTTTGGCTACTGAAATTATAGTTACGGTTTAATTCTTTTAATCTCTCCTCATAACTAAGATGCTCTATTCCCCTTATTAGTTTAGTTGCCCGTCTTTGTACCCTCTCCAGCTCTAGAACATCCTTTTTATGAATCGGATTCCAAAACTAGACAGCATACTCCAGATGAGGCCGCACCAAAGCTTTATAAAGCGGTAATATTATATCCCTGTCCCGAGAGTCCATGCCTGTTTTAATGCATGACAATATCCTGCTGGCCTTAGAAGCAGCTGACTGGCATTGTGTGCTGTTCTGTAGTTTATTATCTACAAGTACACCCAGATCCTTCTCCTTCCGCGACTCTCCCAGTGTAACTCCCCCTAGAACATATGATGCATGTGGGTTATTAGTACCCAGGTGCATAACTTTACATTTATCCACATTGAACCTCATTTGCCAAATGGACGCCCAAACACTCAGTGTGTCTAAGTCATCCTGTAACATCTGCACATCCTCCATAGACTGTACTGTACTACAAAGCTTGGTGTCATCTGCAAAGATAGAAACATTGCTGTTAATTCCATTCTCAATATCATTAATAAACAAGTTAAACAGAAGAGGGCCCAGTACTGACCCTTGGGGTACACCACTTATTACCGGGGACCATTCGGAGTAGGAATCATTGACCACCACTCTCTGGGTACGATTATGAATCCAGTTTTCAATCCAGTTACACATTAAACTTTCCAGACCGATAGACTTTAACTTACATATCAGACGTCCATGAGGAACTGTGTCAAACGCTTTAGCAAAATCCAGGCACACGATATCCACAGCCGCGTCGCCATCCAGGCTTCTACTTACCTCTTTATGGAAACATATTAGGTTGGTTTGACAGCTTCTGTCCTTAGTAAAACCATGCTGGTTATCACTTATAACCATGCTGGTTATTACTTATTTGTCCGAGGTGTCCCAGATAGCTGCACTGCGCAGTAGGATACGTAGACCTTTGCTTTATGGTAGCTTTGTCCTACTGAGACCAGCTCCTCTTGTATCAGGAGTCTGTCCTACACTTTTTGGATGTGTTCCTGGCGTGGGCTAGGGTGTTCCTTAGTACTCTCCCTTACCTGTGCTTAGTAAATGTAGTAGTTGTTGTAGAAGAACTCTCTGTAAGAGCTAGGACTGAACTGCACTGAATCCATGCCTCCCAGTCAGAGCTTTTATCTTAAATGGGTACTCCAGAGACCGAGGACAATTTTTGCCAATACAAAGCTTTAATAAAGATATATTAATTTTTATTATAACTTTATTAAAATGTATACGTTTGCACTTCCGTTCAGTGGCAGCAGTAAGGGGGAACATGTCCCTTCTGATGCCACCAACGTTTATATCAGGGACAGGGATTTAAGCCCTACAGTTTGATCCCCTTCTCTTTTTTTGCGAACAGAGCTATCGCTATACAGAGCAGGGGGTTTGTTCCTCCATGGACTGTATATTCTAATATACAGTGCACAGGGGAGAGAGGCTGCCCCACTAGTTCATCACTGCTATCACTGCTCCCTCTGCTTCTAGCACAGAACGGTGATAGCAGTCACTGCTTCCACTGCAGAGGCTGCCGGCACCACTGTCCACGGAGGGACAAACCCCCTGCTTTGCATAGTAATAACGCTGTTTGGTAGCGCTAGAACAGACCATGGGATCAGAGCCCTGTAGCTTGTGTCAGGAACTGCAGGGCTTATACTCTGCATTTCCAATACCAATGTTGGTGGCAGAAGAGGTGCTGACACAAAATGGAAGTAATTAAATTCTAGTAAAGTAATGTAACTTTATTAAAGCAGTGTATTTAACATATATTTTTATTCTCTTGACAACCCTTTATGGTGTGTTCACACCTACAGGATCTGCAGCTGATTTTCTGCAGCAGATTTCATTTAAATAACTGAACACAGCATCAAATCTGCTGCAGATCCTGTAGGCGTGAACGCACCCTAAGGTGATATGCCTAAAGACGTGGATTAACTTTGTTTCATGTCTAACTGAAGTGAATGCCATAAATTTTGTGTGACCAGATACATAAGGCTATGTTTTATGTTTTCACTTTCGGAACAGAGTGAGGAAAGGCAGCCGTCACATTTTTATAACTCCAGTGAATAATGATCATGATATTTATTTGTGGCTGTTTTTGTAACAAGACGGCCGTCTTTTCCTGCTATGTTCCCAAAGTAGGAACATAGCCTAAGTAGTCTCACTTGTCAGCCTCTATATAATATGACATGGATCAGCATTTGGATGAGGTTTGAGAATGGGTTAAAGCATTCCCCCCTCCCCTTACTTTGTCTGTCCTGATTGACTCATTTTCATAAATACATCTAATTTTGGTTCCTGACTTCCTGTTCATTCTCCCTCTGTGGTAATCCTATTATCAGGATTAGGATGCCTATACTCCAAGCTCTCTCCTTCTGTGTACTTTTATTATTCTGCCAGCTGACTAGTGGTGGCAGGGTACTATGCCCAGGAACAGGAGTTTTATTTTCAGGTTCCTGCTTTTGGTTGTGGAACAGAGGATGGATTTTTTGCATGCACATAGGACCTGTCTAGCTTGTGGAGGGAACCTGGCCAATGTATCTGAAGACATCTTGGCATTTCTGGCACAGCAGATAAATGACTCCAGTTGGTGGGTCAGAAGTGATTCCTTAGGTGAGATTTATTTATTTTTATGCTACCTCTGAAAATTATGCTATGTGAGATGGTTATAAAGCAAAAAAGGAATCCTATAAGGGACCTATGAAAAAGGCTTTGTTCACAGAGAATGTCAGCAGTTCCATCACATTTAATAGAAAGCCAAATTCTGCAAGTTATTGAAATGTGACATCTGATAGAGTGCTCCGGCTTCCATGTTTCATGTTATCAGTACCTAATAGCTTCTTAAAGGAGTTTTTCTATCATTTAATTGATATTAGGGATAAGTAGAAATGAGCGAACCTGGAGCATGCTCGAGTCCATCCAAACCCGATCGTTCGGTATTTGATTAGCGGTGGCTGCTGAAGTTGGATAAAACTCTAAGGCTATGTGGAAAACATGGATATAGTCATTGGCTGTATCCATGTTTTCCAGACAACCTTTAGAGCTTTATCCAACTTCAGCAGCCACCGCTAATCAAATACCGAACGATCGGGTTTGGATGGACTCAAGCATGCTCTAGGTTTGCTCATCTCTAATATTAATGTATTCACACACATGTAAGGCTATGTTCATACAACGATTTTTTTTTAAGCTCTGCTTTTCAGTCTAAAATGACGGACATCATTTAGCTGTCTGGTGTCCCCTCTTATTCTAGTTTGGAGTTACTAATTGGCCTTTGGGTTTGTCTTTAATTGAAAAGTCAGTTGAATTTAATAGTAAAAACGGTGAAAGGACGGTGAAAAACTGTGTGTGTGAACAACTAAAAAATAATGTCCGCTGTTTGCCATCCGCGCAGACAGCGTCCGTTATTTAATATATCGTGTGCTTTGGACGTCTGTCATCGCATTGAAGTCAATTAAATCGCGGCAAAAACGGATGCCTTTTCTCTTTTTTTGACGTTATGTGAACATAGCCTAAAATCGTAATTTCAGTAACCAGGTGAATTTTTTTTTTGCGTGTGTGCAAAAGTGGGTGGTGAATAATGAGAATGTTCTATATATGTTAATCTATACCAAGTGTGCTGTATAGGACAATTTCTTATTGACTTCAATGGAGTGCAATATTACCTTAAAAATACTGCCGTATTTTTACCTTAAAATTCTGGCAATAATTTGGTATTATTTTACTGTGTGTGAACCTAGCCTAAACCTTCACTAGTTACCTATAGTAAAATGTATTAATGACTTATGCATATGGCTGTATTAAAGCTTTTTTTAGTGTTATGATCCCTTAATACAGTGCCTATAAAATCAAGACAGTAATCTATGTGAATCTGCAAGAAGAAAAAAAAAATCCTACAAAATTTCTACCATGAGACCTGCTGTTGTCACTGTTCATTACCTTAGTTGGTACCTGGTGGATAGTGTGGTTAATTTATGCATGTATTTTGCTGGTTAAACTAAAGGTCCCTATACACTTTCAACTTTTGTCAGCAAACCATTGTCAGGTGTAGAATTCTGATCAATTCCTGCAACAGGCACAGGTCCTGCCGGATTTACTAAGTGGCATGCGCCTCTTAGTAAATCTGGCCAGGTAAATGGGGGCAGGGTTTATTTAAAATTGGTGTCTTAGTATGCCGGTCTCTGCCCCCCTTATAGATGGTCCGCTGTGTTGTCCCCCTTATAATGGCCCCCCGTGTTGTCCATGCCTTATAGATGGTCCCCGTGTTGTCCCCCTTATTTTTTCCCCCTTATAGATGCTCTCTCATGTTGTCCCCCTATAAATGCCCCCATTATGTTGTCCCCCTATAATGCCCCCTTATGTTGTCCCTATAGATGCCCTCTCATGTTGTCTCCCTATAGATGCCCCCTTATGTTGTCCCCCTATAGATGCGTTCTAATGTTGTGTCCCTATAGATGCCCTCTCATTTGGTCCCCCTATAAATGTCCCCTTATGTTGTCCCCTATAGATAGTCCCCCTTATGTTGTCTCGCTATAGATGCCCCTTTTGTTGTCCCCATATTGATGCCCCTTTTGTTGTCCCCCTATAGATGCCCCTTATGTTGTGCCCCTATAGATGGTCCCCTTTGCAAAGCAGATAAAAAACAAAACACAACTCACCTAACAACACGTTTCCCCGATGGCTGTCTTCTCCTCTTCTTCCCCGGCAGTTCTGCAGCTCCCTGGGGGGTGTCCCAGCACAGGCATCAGGAAGCTCAGTGTCCACTGGGGCTAGTACTTCATGGTGCCTGTGCTGACCGGGAATAGGACGGGACAGCAGTGCGATGGCAAGAGAGGGGGCCCCCTTCTTCATCCCATCTTATGCCTGGTGTTAAGAGACGCTCCCTGTGCCGGAAGTACTAGCCCCAGCGGACACTGAGCTCGATACCTGCAGAATCCCCGGGACAACCCTCACCCCCGGACCCCAAACAACCGCGGCACCGGGAGGCCTACTCAGCTGGTGGGGTGCTGCAGTCTGTCTTATAGGACACCCTCACCCCCGACCCAAACAACTGCGGCACCGGGAGGCCTACTCAGCTGTGGGGTGCTGCAGTCTGTCTTTTAGGTGTCCCCCTCTGTGTAGTTCACTATGTCAGCTCCTGGGGCCCAGACCACAGGCCCCCTGATGCGGTGGGGCCCCCGTAGCAGCCTCTACAGCTGCTATGGCGGTAGTTCTGCCACTGTGTCCTATTTAAATGTCTTTGTGGTTAGTTCCTTGTTTAGAGATACATATATTACACTGCTCTAAATTTACCAACCAATTAAGTGGCACAAGTAAGGTCTTCCTATTCTTGCTTTTATGTATTGTATTTTCCTGCACTTAAGACTACTTTTTAACTCAGGAAAATCTTAAAAGTCAGGGGTCGTCTAATACACCAGATGCAGAAAAATTTCGGAATTGGACTGGAGAATCTGCGGTTGCTGCATATGGTGGGGGGAGCTCGAATACCGCCACACCCCACCGTATACGGAGACTGTATGATGGAGGAGCAAGCTGCAGGCGTCCTGGGTATGGAAAAAAGGGGTACGGTTAGAGTGGCCCTGTGCCCTGGAAAACCTCTTTCATCCACCTGGGCCGCCCTTGTATCCTACCAGTATTACTGTACCTCCTTCTCTGCCTCTCAGATCTCGCTGCTGAGGACTGCAGTGAAGCGGCGCAGATGTGAGAGACCTCTTTTTTTCCATACCCTGCATGCCTGCAGCTAGCTCCGCCCTTCATACAGTTGCCACATACAGAGGGGATGCGGACGCTTTTAAGCTCCCTTATATACTATTACCGTGGCTGCTTCTCTGCCTCTCAGATCTCGATGCTTTCTGATGTTTTTTTATTAATTTTTATTTTGTGTGCGATGGAAGAGTGGTAGTATTATACAGCGAGTATATCCCAAACTCTATATTTTAACTGAAAAAGTTGGGGGTCGTCTTATACATCTGAAAATACAGTAGATAACATACCTAAAAGGAATCTGTCAGCTCCTGGGCCCTACCTAAGGTGCTGACAGTGTGCTGTAGCTGGTAGTCCCCTAGTCAGCATGGTGCCTTTTGGTAAATTTCCGTGCAGCAGATTATGTACAATCTTATGTCTCCTACTGTACTAAAAAGTCACAGAGCAGTTGTTTGTGCCACGCTCTGGCATGCATCCTCCTTCCTCTTTATGAATAATCAATGCTGCCCAGCCTCCTGCTCGCTCAGCTGTCAGATTGCAGATCAGTCTTCTGTAGTCAGTTTATGTCTGAAAGAAACACTCAGGTATGATTGAATCTGTTCTCCCTAATGTGTAGGAGCTGTGGTCTAGGGGTAACTCACCTGTCTAGAGACCCGTCAACAGTTCATTCTTTGGTTTGAATCCCCTGATGGAAACTAAATAGATGTCTTTTTTCTCATTATTGTATCATTTTTAAGGCTATGTTCACACACAGTATTTTTGGTCAGTATTTGCAACCAAAACCAGAAGTGGATTGAAAACACTAAAAGGCTGTGTTCACACACTGTTGAAATTGAGTGGATGGCTACTATTTAATAGCAAATAATTACTGTTATTTTAAAACAATGTCCAATATTTGCCATTAAATGATGGCCATCCTTAAAAATTCAACAGTGTGAGAACATAGCCTTTCTGTGTCCTCAATCCACTTCTGGTTTTGGTTGCAAAATGCTCAGCAAAAATACTGTGTGTGAACATTAAAATGCTACAATAATGAGAAAAAAAGACATCTATTAAATTTCTATCAGGGATTCAAACCAGAGAATGACTGCTGGCAGGTCTCTAGACAGGTGAGTTACCCCTAGACCACTGCTCCAACACTTAGGGAGAACGATTCAATCATACATGAGTGTTTCTTTCAGACATAAACTGATACAAGAGACTGAACTGCAATCTGACAGCTAGCGAGCAGGAGCCGGGCAGCATTGATTATTCATGAAGAGAGAGGAGGATGCATGCCAGAGTGTGGCACAAACAACTGCTCTGTGACTCTTTAGTACAGTAGGAGACATAAGATTGTACATAATCTTCTGCACAGAAAATTACAGAAAAGACACCATACTCACTGGGGGCTGCCAGCTATAGCACACTGTTAGCACTTCAGGTAGGGCCAGGAGCTGACAGATCCCTTTAAAAAAATCTAATCATTTAAATCAGGTTGCTTTTTTTCTCAACAGCTGACCGTTCCAAACCTAAAGACAGCATGCTGCAGATACTATGTCCAGTTTTAACACATAATGCAGAGATACAGTCGGCTTCATGTCTACAACAAAATGGCTTTATCTGCCAGACAGGTAAAAGCAGTGAAATTGTTCGTGTTGCTACAGTGTTTTAAATTGATTGCTACCACAAATGGGTTTCCCCAGTGAACCACAAGACATTTTCTAGGCGTGGTCGACAGTGCATTATTATACCGTATGCCTATGACAGATACCACATAGCAGCATCCCCGGGTACCCATGTAAAGAAGAATAAAGCAAAATGGTGTACATTTTTGTACAGGATACAGTTGGATGGAATATCCACCAAACCTGATATACAATTCCCAGACAGAGGACAAAATCACACAGTTTCTGGCTCCAGACATATGAATTGGATTCTATGGGGGAGATTATCAAAGGGTGTAAAATGAGACTGGTGCAAACTGCCCACAGCAACCAATCACAGCTCAGCTTTTCTTTCAGCACTGCCTAAAGCTGAACTGTGATTGGTTGCTGTGGTAGTTTGCACCAGTCTAAATTTTACACCCTTTGATAATCTCCCCCTATGGGTTAGTTTTACATATGCAGCAGAACTATATAACTATAACTGGAGGCTGCCAGATCACTGCTAAACACAGTGTGAACAGCCGTTAATACAATGTGTGCCTTGAGCACCCTGGCAAATTAAGCACTCCTGACAATTTAAGTTTAGATGGTTATCACCATTCACTTTTTTGCAGAAGGGTCAAGGTGTTACATGGATAAACCTCTGGGGTTTACAGGTCTAAAGTACAAAGGGATGTAAAAGTAATATATAAATGAATGTTCACTTTCAAAAAAAATGTGCTCAGTTGGGCTTCATTCACATTTTCTGAACTTTAGAGGGAAACCAATCAGCCCAATCAGGCTGATATGGTTCCCTGAACTGCTGTATACAGCTCCTGCAGCAGCCACGGCAATTACCACCCGCGGATGCAGCAGTAGCTATATAACCGAAAAAAAGAACTTTAATCCCCTGGGCGCGTGACAAGCAGTGGTGTGAAAGTAGTCATCTGGGCTGCTCCCCCTTGTATCTAGTCACCGCGCTCGGCCTGTCAGGGCGCTCGGGGGGATGATTGACAGGCAGAAAGGCCAGTAAAGGACCTCTCTGCCTGTCATTCATCCCCTCAGAGCGCGCTGACAGGCAGAGCGCAGTGACTATATATGGGCGGGGGGCAGCCCAGATGACTACTTCCCGCCACTGCCTGTCATGCCCCGGGGGATTAAGTTCTCTTATTTGGGTATACGCTACTGCTGCAGCCGCAGGAGGTGTACACAGGAGTTCAGGGAACCATATCAGCCCGATTAGGCTGATTGGTTCCCTTTAAGAACCATTCATTATGTCTGCAATCTTCGTCTACAATCCGCGAAAAATACATCTGTAATGCATCAGTAATCTGTGTGTTTTGCGGATTCATGTGTGGATCCATATTTTGGGGACGTTATGGACAATACTTTTGTAATGTCCGCAAACTACAGACACGCCCATAGACTTCTAAATGACAATCCGTGCAATTACAGTCTGCACTAGGGCTTGTCAGTAATTGTTTGCAGAACAGTTAAGGGCTATTCACGGATCCTTAAAAGGTAAAGGCTATGTCCCCATCAGAAAAAATATCTTGTAGAATCTGAACAGAATTTTGTGGAATACAAAAGATATCTGTCGCAGAATTGAAGCTTGCATTCTTTTAATTGTCTACAATCGAAATTCTGGCAACCCAAGTTAGAAATCCATGTGATTCCTGTCTCTGGGGCATAGCCACAGCTTGTGAAAACAGTAGGACTTGGTTTCAGTAAATTGAAATTTTAGTATTTTGCAAAAGCATCTTCAGTTTCAAAGAAAGTCAGGCTTTTAGTTTTTTTTTCTCACCACCTGTGGAATACAGCCCCTATTTTACAGACTATCAAAGAATTTACAGACATATGGCAACCCTAGATAAAGTAAACTACAGTCTGCCCTTCTGCCCATGGGCATGAACATTTCTCCCTCACACAAGGGCACCCTCAAGCAGCATTATTAAGGAGACCTTTCAAGGGGGGGGGGGGTGGATTTATTAGCACTGGCCTCTCACATGCCTGGTCTTAAGAACTACTCCATGCATTCATCTTTTTTGATATATTGCTGGGGCTGCACAGAAATGATAAATAGCCTATTCTCACTCTTGCGAGTCCTCCTGACAAGTTTTCTGTGCAGCCCTTGTAATTTATAAAAAAAAAAAAATTATAAATGCCCAGAGTACCACTTTACTATTGGTGGGGTTATATAGGCTGAGGCTACATGGTGATTTACAGTCGCATGACCAGGAGCTGGTGTGTCACATGACCCCTTCACTCATACATAGGGTCACGGTGCGACCCACAAACATCTGTGGCCCAACAGTCTGGATGGCTATTTTGTGACAGTGGGATAGTGATTGCAATTGACTACATTCCTCGCTCATGCCTCTACATAAGTCAAACCATGTGCGACTTGCTCATCTGCCCTCACTGATAACTTCGCCATTTCCAAGCTGTCGCAGTTTTTTACAGCTTGCAGGAGTAATCGTAGTACATTCAGCAAAGGGGAGGCCATGCCCCTTCACACCATGTCACACCCAAATGCCTACCCACTTGGCAAGTGCTGTGCAAATCCCTCAAAAAATGGAAATCGGGCCTATGTCTTTATCTTAGCTATAACTGCAAATACCATTTTATTTATTAACACCTGGATAATCCCTTGTAAATTGTGTTTCTTTGTTTCTCTGCTTATCACAGAGTCAGATCTTTGTCAAAAGAAGAATGCGATCAGTGGAAGCCAGTAAGGATGGTCCTGGTAATATATTTCCTCTATGCCTTTCTGTATATGTTACCTACAGACCTATTTTCCTTTTGCTTCTTGGTTCCTAAAATGCTAAAAACCCTGGTGACATACCTTGACATTTCTCTTTCTTTAGATTTTCTGGGAATGGCTCTTAAAACTTTCCTATACCATGAATGCGGCAGGGAGCAACATACTGTACGTGTCACAATTTACCTACCGCGCTCAGCATTTTGCTTTACAGTTCTATATGATTAGGCACACTGACCTTTTGGCCCTGAATGAAGAAAGGCCTTTCTCCTACTTAGAACTTTATTGCTAATTCAGTTTACAAACTCTGGGTTTTATGACATTGAAACATTGTCTCGCATAGCACACTAGTCATGGTTATGTATATGGTAATGTTAATGATTTTTATTTTACATTTATAAATACATTAGTTTAAATAAATGGGTAACTGTTTTGTATTTTCACAATGCAGGACATTCTCACACATCTGAGCTCTGTGATGCAAGATGAAATGGAACCCAATAAACTCAGCTGGTAACATGATCCTTTCTATACGATTCCCATATAATAATCCCTTGCTGACCAATGCCTCTGTTTACAGATATATTACACTATGCTGTAAAGACAAAGATTAATAGGTCAAAGGAAAAGTGAAATAAACAGCTCAACTGAAGTTACAAAGCGTTCAACATTAATTGCTTGGCTTGCAGCAACAGAAACTGATCCAGCCAGCACATTCAAGTTAAAGAAGTAATCCAGTAAAAAAAATTTTTTTTTAAATCAACTAGTGCCAGAGATTTTTTAATTTACTTCTATAAAAAAACTCCAGTCTTTCTGTACTTATCAGCTGCAGTATGTCCTGCAGGAAGTGGTGTATTCTTTCTAGTCTAACACAGTGCTCTCTCTGCTGCCAACTATGTCCATGTCAAGAACTGTCAATAGCAGTAGCAAATCCCCATAGAAAAATCTCTACTACTCTAGATACAGGTGTCAAGGACATAGGTGGCAGCAGAGAGTACGGTGTCTGACTGAATAAAATACACCATTCCTGCAGGACATACAGCAGCTGAAGTAAATTGCAAATATCTGCACTTTCTGGCACCTGGCACTACCATAGTAGCTTTAGCATGGTAAAATAACCAGCATTTCAAGTACATTCAAAGACACAGAGACATTCAAGAGAGAACGCAATACAACCAAAGTATTATCCCAAAATAGGAGAGAAAATGTAGCAGTTGTATTGTTCTGGAATGCTCTTTGAGTTTTTTTACTATCTATGTTAAATGGTATTCTGGAGTTCAGAAGACATCCCTACAGAGCACTGCCACTATATTAATAAGAAGGGGCTGGTGGATCAGTACACTAGGGCAGTAGCCCCATCTCAGTGCACCAAACTGCCCTAGTTTGAATATGAATAAAGTAAAGATTCCCTGAGA
>NW_027209178.1:0-31830 GCF_027789765.1 Dendropsophus ebraccatus
ATGCGTCAGTCTTGAATATCCACTGCAGTTTCTCTTTTTATGTAGTGCAAGTTGTCGTCGCCCCTATCGTGCATATATCAATTCTGTCCACTATCATACATTTAAGATCGTTCTCATTATGTTTGGCCTCAGTAATCTATGTTTGGAGACTGGAAGATCCTTTTTTGTTTCCTGATCTATACCGATGTTGTGTTAATCTGGTTCTGAATCCCATGTAGTCCTCCCTACATAAATTTTTATTTATCAGGGACACCACAAATGTATACCACAATAATCAGATTTCAGTTGAGATAATGTCTATCTTATACTCTTTTTTTGTTTTTAGATGAATGAAAAATCTCTACCTTTTACCAATACCTGCCAGGTCCCGCAACCAGCAAGGAAAACACCTAAGTTACGCGATCCCTGTAGTTTTGTGTCTTTTTTCTTTTTAGAGATATCCGTTTTTACTAGTTTTTTCACGTAAATTTTTACCCGTCTATAGGATAAGAGAGAGGGGTTTGAATTCTGGCTTCCCGGGAAGCTGTGTTTTCCATGGACTAATGTTTATTTATTATATTGTCCATTTTTAGGGGATACATGTGTGTACTTAGATACAAAGGGACTCTAGCCGGTTTGATCATTTTTCCTTCCACTGTCAGTAGAGTTTCTCCAGTTCAATTTCTGTCACACTTGTTTACATTCTCTAAGTAATTGCTTAGTACCCCCTTTCCTAAATGTTGGGTCGTCTGATCTTAAAGTTTTTCTAGTCCTCAGTTGTTTTCCACTATTCTCTTTGGCTCTTATCATCTGACTCTTTGGAAGAGATCTAATCATCTTCCCTGGATGGCAACTGTTGTACAATAGTGTATTATTACAGTCTAGTCGGTTTTGTGAGAAGGTTAGGTACCAATCTATTGTTCTCCAAGGTCTATGTGTGTCCAAAAATTCATTTTTGAATCAACTACATGTACCGGTAAATTTTATGGTGTCATCCATTATTATTCACATAGATTAAATGTTGTCCTAAATCCGTGCGGTCGCCAGTCCAGACCACGAAGATGTCGTCGTGTAGCGCCACCAGGCCAGCACATGCTGGAACTGGTGGTCCCATAGACGCTCTCCTCCTCATGGATGTCCATGACCAAATTTGCGAACGTGGGCTACATTAGCCCCCATCGCCACGCCACGTGTCCTGTAAATCATTTTATCATCAAAACTAAAATTAATTGTTGGGTTAGATTCAATTCAATTAGTCGCAACACAAATCCTGTTCTTTCGGTGTTAGACTGTAATTTAGGTAACATGTTCTCAATCACTTTTAGGCCCTGTCCACTCTAATAGTATACAGGCTACCCACGTCAACGTCCACAACAAGCACCATCAGGTATATCTAATTCTTGATATAATTAAGAAATTGTGTAAGTCTCTTAGATAGGACTTTGATTCCAAATACAAGATGTCTCAAAATCCCATCCAGTAAATGGAAATGTGATTCCATATGGAGTCCCGTCCGGAGACAAAGGTCTCCCCGGAGGGTGCTCCACATTCTTGTAATTTTGGGTAATAGATATAGCATGGTAATTTGGGATGTATAATAGTCAGATATTCACAAGTTTTCTCATCTATAATGTCATGTCGCAGGGCCTCCTGCAATATCACCTCTATAGATGCGGCAATTTTAAATTTCGGATCCCCTGCTAGCTCTCTATATACCTGTGTGTCCCGCAATTGCGGTAAGCTTCATTCAATAATCTCCCTGTCCATAACCACGATAGAAGTGATTGAGAAATGTTACCTAAATTACATCTAACACCGAAAAAAGGATTTTGTGTGCGACTCCTGAATTGAATCTAACCAACATATTTTAGTTTTGATGATAAAATGTATTTACAGACACGTGGCGTGGCGATGGGCTAATGAGCCCCCACGTTCGCAAATTTGGTCATGACATCCATGAGGAGGAGAGCGTCTATGTGGCCCACCAGTTCCAGCATGTGCTGGCCTGGTGGCGCTACATCGACGACATCTTCGTGGTCTGGACTGGCGACCGCACGGATTTAGACACATTTACATCTATGCTGAATATATTGATGACACCATAAAATTTACCTGTACATGTAGTGATTCAAAAATGAATTTTTTGGACATACATATGACCTTGGAGAACAATAGATTGGTACCTAACCTTTTCACAAACCGACTGACTGTAATAATACACTATTGTACAACAGTTGCCATCAGGGAAGATGATTAGATCTCTTCCAAAGAGTCAGATGATAAGAGCCAAGAGAATAGTGGAAAAAACTGATGACCTAGAAATAACTTTAGATCAGATACCCAACAATTTAGGGAAAGGGGGTACCCTAAGCAATTACTTAGAGACTGTAAAACAAGTGTGACAGAAATTGAACGAGAACTCTACTGACAGGTGGAAGGAGAAATGATAAACCGGCTAGAGTCCCTTTTGTATCTACGTACACACATGTATCCCCTAAAATTGGACATATAATAAATAAACATTGGTCCATGGTAAACAAAGCTTCCCGGGAATCCCAGAATTTCAAACCCCTCCTCTCTTATCCTATAGACGGGGTAAAATTTACGTGACAAACTAGTAAAAACGGATATCTCTAAAAAGAAAAAAGACACACAAACTTACCTGGGATCGCGTAACTTAGGTTGTTTTTCCTTGCCTGGGTTGCGTGACCTGCAGATTTGGTAAAAGGTCCGAGTTTCATTCATCCTAAAACAAAACAAGAGTATAAGATTAGACATTATCTCAACTGTAATCTGATTATGTGGTATACATTTTGTGGTGTCCCTGTAAAAAAATTTATGTAGGTGAGACTACATGGGATTTCAGAACCAGATTAACACAACATCGGTATAGTATCAGGAAACAAAAAATGGATCTTCCAGTCTCCAAACATTTTACTGAGGCCAAACATAATGAGAACGATCTTAAATGTATGATAGTGGACAGAATTGATATGCCTGCACGAGGGGGCGATCGACAACTTGCACTACATAAAGAGAACTGCAGTGGATATTCAAGACTGACGCATTGGTCCGGACGGACTCAATGTGGAATACAAACATCTAAACACACAACTAGATGAGATGTGTACGTACTGGGTCTCTCCTGTAGCCTTGACTAACTAATCCAGGGTGAAATTTATACATTTGGATCTTCTATATAATTTATTGTATCTTACTAATATTTATATTTTTCTTTTTTAGATAATGTATGAAGTTATGAAGCGGACTCACTCACCACCTACTGATGTAAAGAGGAACCGAGGCATCTTTAATAAGTACCGAGGTAGCATTTATTTCCCTCTTAAAGGGATTTGAGGCAGCATTTGAAATTATCAAGTTGAGAGTTGCTTGCCACTATTCACACACAGCGATTTAGCATGTTGGGCAACATAGAGTGATTTCTGGGAAAGGGGCTTGGAGTGGCCACAGGACGACGGGAGGATGCGGTACCGGAACACAATGCATGATCTGGGGTGTTGCACTTCCCTAAGAATTCGTCCCAAGTACGAATATTGCCTATGTTTATTACGAATGCCTAATGCGTATAACTGTGTATATAATTATGATATGCGTGTTGGCTGGTAAGTTAGACCGTGTTTACAGATTGCGGTACTGGCGTGTTTTTTACCGCTGGGGTGATGCGATCTATCACTGAACTGACTGAGCAAACCAGCACTACTACTCCTATCATGCTCCTCCTACACCTGACTCTGATGGTGTCTTGTTGTTTGAACATCAACATGATCCAGCTGACAGCTGCCCTGGTTCGATCTCTGACTCTATGGGTGGTGAGATGAAGCCTGCTTCAACTGAATTTAACTATTTATATTCACCTATGGACTTACTATGTACTCGCCGTCTGGCTCGAGCTTTTTCTATTTCTATTTTTATTCACTTTTTTATACACATGTATAACACTGATATAACTGTTTTTATAATATGTAAATGAAATGATGTTTGCTAGACAAACCTTAATCACGTGCACTTTCTACACCAATCATGGATTCACACTATTAATTCACCTGTATAAGAAGGTCTGATTTCACTATGTTATTATGCTTGAAAAGACGACGGAGGTTGTCGAAACGTCGCTATGTAACTGTTTGCTGTGCTGTTTCACAATGAAATAATTCACTTTTCTTTGATACGACCGTGGTGCTGTGGGCGATTTCTATATCTATCAAGCAAGTCTTGTCAAGACTATACCTGCTGGCACCCAACTCAGCGACTTCAGTTGTGCTGCTCCAGATATCGTTTTGGTATCTATCTTTCTATCTATCTATCTATCTATCTATCTATCTATCTATCTATCTCCTATCTATCTATCTATCTATCTCCTATCTATCTATCTATCTATCTCCTATCTATCTATCTATCTCCTATCTATCTATCTATCTATCTATCTCCTATCTATCTCCTATCTATCTATCTATCTATCTATCTATCTCCTATCTATCTATCTATCTATCTCCTATCTATCTATCTATCTCCTATCTATCTATCTATCTATCTATCTCCTATCTATCTATCTCCTATCTATCTATCTATCTATCTATCTATCTCCTATCTATCTATCTATCTATCTATCTATCTCCTATCTATCTATCTATCTCCTATCTATCTATCTATCTATCTATCTATCTCCTATCTATCTATCTATCTATCTCCTATCTATCTATCTATCTATCTATCTATCTATCTATCTATCTCCTATCTATCTATCTATCTATCTATCTCCTATCTATCTTCCTACTATCTATCTATCTATCTTCTCCTATCTATCTATCTCCTATCTAGCTATCTATCTATCTATCTCCGATCTATCTATCTATAGTCTCCTATCTATCTATAGTCTTCTATCTATCTATCTATCTATAGTCTTCTATCTATCTATAGTCTTCTATCTATCTATAGTCTTCTATCTATCTATCTATAGTCTCCTATCTATCTATCTATCTATCTATCTATAGTCTTCTATCTATCTATAGTCTCCTATCTATCTATAGTCTCCTATCTATCTATCTATCTATCTATCTATCTATCTATCTATCTATCTATCTCCTATCTATCTCCTATCTATCTCCTATCTATCTATCTATCTATCTATCTATCTCCTATCTATCTATCTATCTATCTATCTATCTCCTATCTATCTATCTATCTATCTATCTATCTATCTATCTCCTATCTATTCTCCTATCTATCTATCTATCTATCTCCTATCTATCTATCTCCCTATCTATCTATCTATCTTCTATCTATCTATAGTCTTCTATCTATAGTCCTCCTATCTATCTATAGTCTTCTATCTATCTATAGTCTTCTATCTATCTATAGTCTCCTATCTATCTATAGTCTTCTATCTATCTATAGTCTCCTATCTATCTATAGTCTTCTATCTATCTAGTCTCCTATCTATCTATAGTCTTCTATCTATCTATCTATCTATCTATAGTCTCCTATCTATCTATAGTCTTCTATCTATCTATAGTCTTCTATCTATCTATAGTCTTCTATCTATCTATAGTCTCCTATCTATAGTCTCCTATCTATCTATAGTCTTCTATCTATCTATAGTCTCCTATCTATCTATCTATCTATCTATCTATCTATAGTCTTCTATCTATAGTCTCCTATCTATCTATAGTCTTCTATCTATCTATAGTCTCCTATCTATCTATCTATCTATCTATCTATAGTCTTCTATCTATCTATAGTCTTCTATCTATCTATAGTCTCCTATCTATCTATCTATAGTCTCCTATATCTATCTATCTATCTATCTACTATCTATCTATCTTATATAGTCTTCTATCTATCTATAGTCTCTATCTATCTATAGTCTTCTATCTATAGTCTCCTATCTATCTATAGTCTTCTATCTATCTATAGTCTTCTATCTATCTATAGTCTTCTATCTATCTATAGTCTTCTATCTATAGTCTCCTATCTATCTATAGTCTTCTATCTATCTATAGTCTTCTATCTATCTATAGTCTTCTATCTATCTATAGTCTCCTATCTATCTATCTATAGTCTCCTATCTATCTATCTATCTCCTATCTATCTATAGTCTCCTATCTATCTATAGTCTTCTATCTATCTATAGTCTTCTATCTATAGTCTCCTATCTATCTATAGTCTTCTATCTATCTATAGTCTCCTATCTATCTATAGTCTTCTATCTATCTATAGTCTTCTATCTATCTATCTATCTATAGTCTTCTATCTATCTATAGTCTTCTATCTATCTATCTATCTATAGTCTCCTATCTATCTATAGTCTTCTATCTATCTATCTATCTATCATCTATCTATAGTCTCCTATCTATCTATAGTCTTCTATCTATCTATAGTCTTCTATCTATCTATAGTCTTCTATCTATCTATCTATCTATAGTCTCCTATCTATCTATAGTCTTCTATCTATAGTCTTCTATCTATCTATCTATCTATAGTCTCCTATCTATCTATAGTCTTCTATCTATCTATAGTCTCCTATCTATCTATAGTCTCCTATCTATCTATCTATCTATCTATCTATAGTCTCCTATCTATCTATAGTCTTCTATCTATCTATAGTCTCCTATCTATCTATAGTCTTCTATCTATCTATAGTCTTCTATCTATAGTCCCCTATCTATCTATCTATCTATGTCCTATCTATCTATAGTCTTCTATCTATCTATCTATAGTCTTCTATCTATCTATAGTGTTCTATCTATCTATAGTCTTCTATCTATCTATCTATAGTCTTCTATCTATGTATCTATAGTCTTCTATCTATCTATCTATAGTCTTCTATCTATCTATCTATAGTCTTCTATCTATCTATCTATAGTCTTCTATCTATCTATAGTCTTCTATCTATCTATAGTCTTCTATCTATCTATAGTGTTCTATCTATCTATCTATAGTCTTCTATCTATCTATCTATAGTCTTCTATCTATCTATCTATAGTCTTCTATCTATCTATAGTGTTCTATCTATCTATAGTCTTCTATCTATAGTCTTCTATCTATCTATAGTCCCCTATCTATCTATAGTCTCCTATCTATCTATAGTCTCCTATCTATCTATAGTCTTCTATCTATCTATAGTCTTCTATCTATCTATCTATCTATCTATCTATCTATCTATAGTCTCCTATCTATCTATAGTCTTCTATCTATGTATAGTCTTCTATCTATAGTCTTCTATCTATCTATAGTCTTCTATCTATCTATAGTCCCCTATCTATCTATCTATCTCCTATCTATCTATAGTCTTCTATCTATCTATCTATCTATCTATCTATAGTCTTCTATCTATCTATCTATCTATCTATAGTCTTCTATCTATCTATAGTCTCCTATCTATCTATAGTCTTCTATCTATAGTCTCCTATCTATCTATAGTCTTCTATCTATCTATAGTCTTCTATCTATCTATAGTCTTCTATCTATCTATCTATCTATAGTCTCCTATCTATCTATAGTCTTCTATCTATCTATCTATCTATCTATCTATCTGACTATCTATAGTCTCCTATCTATCTATAGTCTTCTATCTATCTATAGTCTTCTATCTATCTATAGTCTTCTATCTATCTATAGTCTCCTATCTATCTATAGTCTTCTATCTATCTATCTATCTATAGTCTTCTATCTATCTATCTATCTATCTATCTATAGTCTTCTATCTATCTATAGTCTTCTATCTATCTATAGTCTTCTATCTATCTATCTATAGTCTTCTATCTATCTATCTATCTATCTGTCTGTCTATCTATCTATCTATCTATAGTCTCCTATCTATCTATAGTCTTCTATCTATCTATCTTCTATCTATCTATCTATCTATAGTCTTCTATCTATCTATAGTCTCCTATCTATAGTCTTCTATCTTTAGTCTTCTATCTATCTATAGTCTTCTATCTATCTATAGTCTATCTATCTATCTATAGTCTTCTATCTATCTATAGTCTTCTATCTATCTATAGTCTTCTATCTATCTATCTATCTATCTATCTATAGTCTCCTATCTATCTATAGTCTTCTATCTATCTATAGTCTTCTATCTATCTATAGTCTTCTATCTATCTATCTATCTATAGTCTTCTATCTATCTATAGTCTTCTATTTATCTATAGTCTTCTATCTATCTATAGTCTTCTATCTATAGTCTTCTATCTATCTATAGTCTTCTATCTATCTATAGTCTCCTATCTATCTATAGTCTTCTATCTATCTATCTATCTATAGTCTCCTATCTATCTATAGTCTTCTATCTATCTATCTATCTATCTATCTATCTGTCTATCTATAGTCTCCTATCTATCTATAGTCTTCTATCTATCTATAGTCTTCTATCTATCTATAGTCTCCTATCTATCTATAGTCTTCTATCTATCTATCTATAGTCTTCTATCTATCTATCTATCTATCTATCTATCTATCTATAGTCTTCTATCTATCTATAGTCTTCTATCTATCTATAGTCTTCTATTCTATCTATAGTCTCCTATCTATCTATAGTCTTCTATCTATCTATAGTCTCCTATCTATCTATAGTCTTCTATCTATCTATAGTCTTCTATCTATCTATAGTCTCCTATCTATCTATAGTCTTCTATCTATCTATAGTCTCCTATCTATCTATAGTCTTCTATCTATCTATAGTCTCCTATCTATCTATAGTCTCCTATCTATCTATAGTCTTCTATCTATCTATAGTCTCCTATCTATCTATAGTCTTCTATCTATCTATCTATAGTCTTCTATCTATCTATCTATCTATCTATCTATCTATAGTCTTCTATCTATCTATAGTCTTCTATCTATCTATAGTCTTCTATCTATCTATAGTCTCCTATCTATCTATAGTCTTCTATCTATCTATAGTCTCCTATCTATCTATAGTCTTCTATCTATCTATAGTCTCCTATCTATCTATAGTCTTCTATCTTCTATAGTCCTCCTATCTATCTATAGTCTCCTATCTATCTATAGTCTCCTATCTATCTATAGTCTTCTATCTATCTATAGTCTCCTATCTATCTATCTATCTATCTATCTATAGTCTTCTATCTATCTATAGTCTTCTATCTATAGTCTTCTATCTATCTATCTAGTCTTCTATCTATCTATAGTCTTCTATCTATCTATAGTCTTCTATCTATCTATAGTCTCCTATCTATCTATAGTCTTCTATCTATCTATAGTCTTCTATCTATCTATAGTCTCCTATCTATCTATAGTCTTCTATCTATCTATAGTCTTCTATCTATCTATAGTCTCCTATCTATCTATAGTCTTCTATCTATCTATAGTCTTCTATCTATCTATAGTCTCCTATCTATCTATAGTCTTCTATCTATCTATAGTCTCCTATCTATCTATAGTCTTCTATCTATCTATAGTCTCCTATCTATCTATAGTCTTCTATCTATCTATCTATCTATCTATCTATCTATCTATAGTCCCCTATCTATCTATAGTCTTCTATCTATCTATAGTCTCCTATCTATCTATAGTCTCCTATCTATCTATAGTCTCCTATCTATCTATAGTCTTCTATCTATCTATAGTCTCCTATCTATCTATAGTCTTCTATCTATCTATAGTCTCCTATCTATCTATCTATCTATCTATAGTCTTCTATCTATCTATAGTCTTCTATCTATAGTCTTCTATCTATCTATAGTCTTCTATCTATCTATAGTCTTCTATCTATCTATAGTCTCCTATCTATCTATAGTCTTCTATCTATCTATAGTCTTCTATCTATCTATCTATCTATAGTCTCCTATCTATCTATAGTCTTCTATCTATCTATCTATCTATCTGTCTATCTATAGTCTCTATCTATCTATCTATCTATAGTCTTCTATCTATCTATAGTCTCCTATCTATCTATAGTCTTCTATCTTATCTATCTATCTATAGTCTTCTATCTATCTATCTTAGTCTCCGATCTATCTATCTATCTATCTATCTATAGTCTCCTATCTATCTATAGTCTTCTATTTATCTATAGTCTCCTATCTATCTATAGTCTCCTATCTATCTATAGTCTTCTATCTATAGTCTTCTATCTATCTATAGTCTTCTATCTATCTATAGTCTTCTATCTATAGTCTTCTATCTATCTATAGTCTTCTATCTATCTATAGTCTCCTATCTATCTATAGTCTTCTATCTATCTATCTATCTATCTATAGTCTCCTATCTATCTATCTATCTATAGTCTTGTATATATCTATAGTCTTCTATCTATCTATAGTCTTCTATCTATCTATCTATCTCCTATCTATCTATCTATCTCCTATCTATCTATCTATCTATCTATCTATCTATCTCCTATCTATCTCCTATCTATCTATCTATCTATCTATCTATCTATCTATCTCCTATCATCTATCTATCTCCTATCTATCTATCTATCTATCTATCTATCTATCTATCTCCTATCTATCTATCTATCTATCTATCTCCTATCTATCTATCTCCTATCTATCTATCTATCTATCTATCTATCTATCTATCTATCTCCTATCTATCTATCTATCTATCTATCTATCTATCTATCTATCTCTATCTATCTATCTATCTCCTATCTATCTATCTATCTATCTATCTATCTATCTATCTCCTATCTATCTATCTCCTATCTATCTATCTCCTATCTATCTATCTCCTATCTATCTATCTATCTATCTATCTATCTATCTATCTATCTCCTATCTATCTATCTCCTATCTATCTATCTCCTATCTATCTATCTATCTATCTATCTATCTCCTATCTATCTATCTCCTATCTATCTATCTCCTATCTATCTCCTATCTATCTATCTATCTATCTCCTATCTATCTATCTCCTATCTATCTATCTATCTATCTATCTATCTATCTATCTCCTATCTATCTATCTCCTATCTATCTATCTATCTATCTATCTATCTCCTATCTATCTATCTCCTATCTATCTATCTCCTATCTATCTATCTCCTATCTATCTATCTCCTATCTATCTATCTATCTATCTATCTATTGTCTATCTAGAGCTAAAACAAATACAGTAACTACAGAACCAATATAACAGGTCACTTGTCCCTATATAGGTCTCTTCCTTGTATTCCTCTCTTGTCCTTACGCATGTCTCTTCCTTATACACGTCTCTTATCCTTAAGCATTTCTCTTCCTTATACACGTCTCTTGTCCTTACGCACGTCTCTTCCTTATACACGTCTCTTGTCCTTACGCATGTCTCTTACTTATACACGTCTCTTGTCCTTACGCATGTCTCTTCCTTATACATGTCTCTTGTCCTTCCGCATGTCTCTTCCTTATACACGTCTCTTGTCCTTACGCATGTCTCTTCCTTATACATGTCTCTCATCCTTACGCATGTCTCTTCCTTATACATGTCTCTCATCCTTACGCATGTCTCTTCCTTATACAGGTCTCTTGTCCTTACGCATGTCTCTTCCTTATACATGTCTCTCATCCTTACGCATGTCTCTTCCTTATACATGTCTCTCATCCTTACGCATGTCTCTTCCTTATACATGTCTCTCATCCTTACGCATGTCTCTTCCTTATATACGTCTCTTGTCCTTACGCATGTCTCTTCCTTATACACGTCTCTTGTCCTTACGCATGTCTCATCCTTACGCATGTCTCTTCCTTATACATGTCTCTTGTCCTTACGCATGTCTCTTCCTTATATACGTCTCTTGTCCTTACGCATGTCTCTTCCTTATACACGTCTCTTGTCCTTACGCATGTCTCTTCCTTATACACGTCTCTTGTCCTTACGCATGTCTCTTCCTTATACACGTCTCTTGTCCTTACGCATGTCTCTTCCTTATACATGTCTCTCATCCTTACGCATGTCTCTTCCTTATACATGTCTCTTGTCCTTACGCATGTCTCTTCCTTATACATGTCTCTTGTCCTTACGCATGTCTCTTCCTTATACACGTCTCTTGTCCTTACGCATTTCTCTTCCTTATACATGTCTCTCATCCTTACGCTGTCTCTTCCTTATACATGTGTCTCTTCCTTATACACGTCTCTTGTCCTACGCATGTCTCTTCCTTATACACGTCTCTTGTCCTTACGCATGTCTCTTCCTTATACATGTCTCTCGTCCTTACGCATGTCTCTTCCTTATACATGTCTCTTGTCCTTACGCATGTCTCTTCCTTATACATGTCTCTTGTCCTTACGCATGTCTCTTCCTTATACACGTCTCTTGTCCTTACGCATGTCTCTTCTTATACACGTCTCTTGTCCTTACGCATTTCTCTTCCTTATACATGTCTCTCATCCTTACGCATGTCTCTTCCTTATACACGTCTCTTGTCCTTAACGCATGTCTCTTCCTTATACATGTCTCTTGTCCTTACGCATGTCTCTTACCTTATACATGTCTCTATACATGTCTCTCATCCTTACGCATGGTCTCTTCCTTATACATGTCTCTCATCCTTACGCATGTCTCTTCCTTATATACGTCTCTTGTCCTTACGCATGTCTCTTCCTTATACACGTCTCTTGTCCTTACGCATGTCTCATCCTTACGCATGTCTCTTCCTTATACATGTCTCTTGTCCTTACGCATGTCTCTTCCTTATACGTCTCTTGTCCTTACGCATGTCTCTTCCTTATACACGTCTCTTCTCCTTACGCATGTCTCTTCCTTATACACGTCTCTTGTCCTTACGCATGTCCTCTTCCTTATACACGTCTCTTGTCCTTACGCATGTCTCTTCCTTATACATGTCTCTTGTCCTTACGCATGTCTCTTCCCTTATACACGTCTCTTGTCCTTACGCATGTCTCTTCCTTATACACGTCTCTTGTCCTTCCGCATGTCTCTTCCTTATACACGTCTCTTGTCCTTACGCATGTCTCTTACTTATACACGTCTCTTGTCCTTACGCATGTCTCTTCCTTATATACGTCTCTCATCCTTACGCATGTCTCTTCCTTATATACGTCTCTCATCCTTAGCATGTCTCTTCCTTATACACGTCTCTTGTCCTTACGCATGTCTCTTCCTTATACACTCTCTTGTCCTTACGCATGTCTCTTCCTTATACATGTCTCTCATCCTTACGCATGTCTCTTCCTTATACATGTCTCTCGTCCTTACGCATGTCTCTTCCTTATACATGTCTCTCGTCCTTACGCATGTCTCTTCCTTATACATGTCTCTCGTCCTTCACTTTCTCCTTTTAGAAGATGACGTCTACCTGAAAGATGATCTAGAAAAGCAGGAATACGTCCTGAGTGACAGCACCATTGTGTATTGTGGAAATGAAAACAGAATTGGGGAGACGGGTTGGAACCTGGGCAGGTAATAAAAGCATAATGTGAGGCTATGGTCAAACACAGTATAATAATACCAAATACAGCTGTTTTTTCAATATAATAACCTGCTCCAATGAGGTCTACGGGAATTAGCCACAATTAAATATAGGCATAAAAATAATAAAAATGCTCATTAATTACGACCAGTTTTTACAAAAAGACTGTCACTTTTCCCCACCGTTTCACACACGGTTTTATTTGACATTTGTAGAACCTTTAGAACGGCGTATTACTAACGTATCGGTTACAAAATAGAATTGTCCTTCCCAGAAGATAAATCACTGGATGAAAAGTAACCGACTATAAACTAAGAGGAAGATAAATCACTGAATGAAAAGTAACCGACTATAAACTAAGAGGAAGATAAATCACTGGATAAAAAGTAACCGACTATAAACTAAGAGGAAGATAAATCACTGGATGAAAAGTAACCGACTATAAACTAAGAGGAAGATAAATCACTGGATAAAATGTAACCGACTATAAACTAAGAGGAAGATAAATCACTGGATAAAAAGTAACCGACTATAAACTAAGAGGAAGATAAATCACTGGATAAAAAGCAACCGACTATAAACTAAGGAGAAGATAAATCACTGGATAAAATGTAACCGACTATAAACTAAGAGGAAGATAAATCACTGGATAAAAAGTAACCGACTATAAACTAAGGAGAAGATAAATCACTGGATAAAAAGTAACGACTATAAACTAAGAGGAAGATAAAACCCAACTATAAAAGGAGCTGAAAAAACTGTCGTATTATATTATTATAATTAGGAGGATTTTTATCAAGTTATGTAATACTGCCAAAAACAGTGGGGGAATATATTCTTCTGGGCATTCTTAGCCTAGACGGGGTTGTCCTTGTGGGACCTTCTTCTTCCACTCTATAAACCTACAAGATTTGCCATTGCTGTAGATTGGTGATTATTGTTCCTTTTCATTTCATACAGTTTGAAGATGGAATTCTGCAGATCTGTTTAACCATTTTGCAGAAGCAAACAACAGTGAATCTTCCTCTTCTCTGTGACCCCAAACAAGTATCAAGAGTCTGCAGTGCAATGGTAAGGCATACGTATGACCCCATCTGCAGTGTAATGGTAAGGCATAGTGTATGACCCCAAACATCAAGAGTTTGCAGTGTAATGGTATAGCATACGTATGACCCATCGGCAGTGTAATGGTAAGGCATACGTATGACCCCAAACATCAAGAGTTTGCAGTGTAATGGTATAGCATACGTATGACCCATCGGCAGTGTAATGGTAAGGCATACGTATGACCCCATCTGCAGTGTAATGGTAAGGCATACGTATGACCCGAAACATCAAGAGTCTGCAGTGTAATGGTATAGCATACGTATGACCCCATCTGCAGTGCAATGGTAAGGCATACGTATGACCCCATCTGCAGTGCAATGGTATAGCATACGTACGACCCCATCTGCAGTGTAATGGTAAGGCATACGTATGACCCCATCTGCAGTGCAATGGTAAGGCATACGTATGACCCCATCTGCAGTAAAATGGTAAGTTGGCAGTAAAGTAACAGGTACATAGTTTATAAAGTTATAAAAGAGAATCCAAACAATTCCTGTTTTTTAGTATTGACCAGGGGCAAGATAGAACAACCCTTTGTCCAAGTATGTTATTTGGAAAAAAAATCCCTTCCCAACATTACATTATACCCGCTTTCTTCTGTTGGGGTCACTTAGTATCCAGACAATATATTTTTGTATGTCATAGAGATCCTGACTGATCCCAAGAATGAGCCAGGAGAAGAGCACGCTAAGTGAGTTCTCTCCCAGCTCAGTGTCACATGACCTGGATGGAGACCAATTCACATCTATGGCTGTCCAGACCTCATAGACACAGAGGAGGGGGAGGAGTGTGCGCTCCCCACTCAGTCTACTCATCAGGATCGGGACACTTGTACCCCAACTCATAAGCTTTCCACTCGCCCCAAGGACACATCAAAGCTTTAGTTTAACAGGTTCACTGTTTTTAATTGTATTTATATTGCTCATATACTGCTCCTTCTCTACTATATATATATATATATATATATATATATATATATATATAGTATTCTATCCTTTTGTTTGTCATCAGATTAACAGTAATGATGACAATGGAGTGCTGGTGGGTAACTGGAGTGGGAAATACGCCGATGGGAATAGTCCACTAAGCTGGACAGGAAGTGTGGAAATCCTGAGGAAGTGGTCGGCCAGCGGTCCCGTGCGCTATGGCCAGTGCTGGTCTTTGCTGGGGTCCTGTGCACAGGTACAGACATTGTCATTGTGAATATTTCTTTACTATACAAAATACTAGGTCTCTTTTGTAAACTTATAGTGATAAAACTGATAGAAAGGGTAAGGTGTTACGTAGTATCTTCTCCCCATACAGCACCACTATTGTCCATGGCCAGAGCATACAGTGTATATATATATATGTGTCTATACATCAGCCCCAGGTTAGCCAACACCACCGTAGCTTCCCCCTCCAGCTATTGTAATAAATAGTAATAATTAGGAAGCCTTGTGCCGGCAGCTGCCTGGGCTTTATACCAGTCTCCTCCTTCAGGACGTTCTTATGTAGGTTACAGAGGTAAATCAGTAATAAGCAAATATTGATCTCTCTGCCTAATAATTCTCTAACCTAAAATGCAACCACAGGAACAATAGCAGCAGCCCATCACTACAGGAACAATAGCAGCAGCCCATCACTACAGGAACAATAGCAGCAGCCCATCACTACAGGAACAATAGCAGCAGCCCATCACTACAGGAACAATAGCAGCAGCCCATCACTACAGGAACAATAGCAGCAGCCCATCACTACAGGAACAATAGCCGCAGCCCATCACTACAGGAACAATAGCCGCAGCCCATCACCACAGGAACAATAGCAGCAGCCCATCACTACAGGAACAATAGCAGCAGCCCATCACTACAGGAACAATAGCAGCAGCCCATCACTACAGGAACAATAGCAGCAGCCCATCACTACAGGAACAATAGCCACCGCCCGGCACCACAGGAACAATAGCAGCAGCCCATCACTACAGGAACAATAGCAGCAGCCCATCACTACAGGAACAATAGCCGCAGCCCATCACTACAGGAACAATAGCAGCAGCCCATCACTACAGGGACAATAGCAGCAGCCCATCACTACAGGAACAATAGCCGCAGCCCATCACTACAGGAACAATAGCCGCAGCCCATCACTACAGGAACAATAGCAGCAGCCCATCACTACAGGAACAATAGCAGCAGCCCATCACTACAGGAACAATAGCAGCAGCCCATCACTACAGGAACAATAGCCACCGCCCATCACTACAGGAACAATAGCAGCAGCCCATCACTATAGGAACAATAGCAGCAGCCCATCACTACAGGAACAATAGCCACCGCCCGGCACCACAGGAACAATAGCAGCAGCCCATCACCACAGGAACAATAGCAGCAGCCCATCACTACAGGAACAATAGCCGCAGCCCATCACTACAGGAACAATAGCAGCAGCCCATCACTACAGGAACAATAGCAGCAGCCCATCACTACAGGAACAATAGCCGCAGCCCATCACTACAGGAACAATAGCCGCAGCCCATCACTACAGGAACAATAGCAGCAGCCCATCACTACAGGAACAATAGCCGCAGCCCATCACTACAGGAACAATAGCCGCAGCCCATCACTACAGGAACAATAGCAGCAGCCCATCACTACAGGAACAATAGCCACCGCCCATCACTACAGGAACAATAGTAGCAGCCCATGACTACAGGAACAATAGCCACCGCCCGACACCACAGGAACAATAGCTGCAGCCCATCACTACAGGAACAATAGCAGCAGCCCATCACCACAGGAACAATAGCAGCAGCCCATCACTACAGGAACAATAGCCGCAGCCCATCACTACAGGAACAATAGCAGCAGCCCATCACTACAGGAACAATAGCCACCGCCCGGCACCACAGGAACAATAGCAGCAGCCCATCACTACAGGAACAATAGCAGCAGCCCATCACTACAGGAACAATAGCAGCAGCCCATCACTACAGGAACAATAGCCACCGCCCATCACTACAGGAACAATAGCAGCAGCCCATCACTACAGGAACAATAGCCACCGCCCATCACTACAGGAACAATAGCAGCAGCCCATCACTACAGGAACAATAGCCACCGCCCGGCACCACAGGAACAATAGCAGCAGCCCATCACTACAGGAACAATAGCAGCAGCCCATCACTACAGGAACAATAGCCACCGCCCATCACTACAGGAACAATAGCAGCAGCCCATCACTACAGGAACAATAGCCACCGCCCATCACTACAGGAACAATAGCAGCAGCCCATCACTACAGGAACAATAGCCACCGCCCGGCACCACAGGAACAATAGCAGCAGCCCATCACTACAGGAACAATAGCAGCAGCCCATCACTACAGGAACAATAGCCGCAGCCCATCACTACAGGAACAATAGCCGCAGCCCATCACTACAGGAACAATAGTAGCAGCCCATCACTACAGGAACAATAGCAGCAGCCCATCACTACAGGAACAATAGCAGCAGCCCATCACTACAGGAACAATAGCCACCGCCCGGGCACCAGAGGAACAATGGCCACCGCCCATCACTACAGGAACAATAGCCACCGCCCGACACCACAGGAACAATAGCAGCAGCCCATCACCACAGGAACAATAGCAGCAGCCCATCACTACAGGAACAATAGCCGCCGCCCATCACTACAGGAACAATAGCCACCGCCCATCACTACAGGAACAATAGCCACCGCCCATCACTACAGGAACAATAGCAGCAGCCCATCACTACAGGAACAATAGCCGCAGCCCATCACTACAGGAACAATAGCCGCAGCCCATCACTACAGGAACAATAGCAGCAGCCCATCACTACAGGAACAATAGCAGCAGCCCATCACTACAGGAACAATAGCCGCAGCCCATCTCTACAGGAACAATAGCCGCAACCCATCACTACAGGAACAATAGCAGCAGCCCATCACTACAGGAACAATAGCAGCAGCCCATCACTACAGGAACAATAGCAGCAGCCCATCACTACAGGAACAATAGCCACCGCCCGGCACCACAGGAACAATAGCCACCGCCCATCACTACAGGAACAATAGCAGCAGCCCATCACTACAGGAACAATAGCCACCGCCCGGCACCACAGGAACAATAGCCGCAGCCCATCACTACAGGAACAATAGCCACCGCCCATCACTACAGGAACAATAGCCACCGCCCATCACTACAGGAACAATAGTAGCAGCCCATCACTACAGGAACAATAGTAGCAGCCCATCACTACAGGAACAATAGCAGCAGCCCATCACTACAGGAACAATAGCCGCAGCCCATCACTACAGGGACAATAGCAGCAGCCCATCACTACAGGAACAATAGCAGCAGCCCATCACTACAGGAACAATAGCCGCAGCCCATCACTACAGGAACAATAGCCGCAGCCCATCACTACAGGAACAATAGCCGCAGCCCATCACTACAGGAACAATAGCAGCAGCCCATCACTACAGGAACAATAGCAGCAGCCCATCACTACAGGAACAATAGCCGCAGCCCATCACTACAGGAACAATAGCAGCAGCCCATCACTACAGGAACAATAGCCGCAGCCCATCACTACAGGGACAATAGCAGCAGCCCATCACTACAGGAACAATAGCAGCAGCCCATCACTACAGGAACAATAGCCGCAGCCCATCACTACAGGGACAATAGCAGCAGCCCATCACTACAGGAACAATAGCAGCAGCCCATCACTACAGGAACAATAGCAGCAGCCCATCACTACAGGAACAATAGCAGCAGCCCATCACTACAGGAACAATAGCCACCGCCCATCACTACAGGAACAATAGCAGCAGCCCATCACTACAGGAACAATAGCAGCAGCCCATCACTACAGGAACAATAGCCACCGCCCATCACTACAGGAACAATAGCCGCAGCCCATCACTACAGGAACAATAGCAGCAGCCCATCACTACAGGAACAATAGCCGCAGCCCATCACTACAGGAACAATAGCCACCGCCCGGCACCACAGGAACAATAGCAGCAGCCCATCACTACAGGAACAATAGCAGCAGCCCATCACTATAGGAACAATAGCAGCAGCCCATCACTACAGGAACAATAGCAGCAGCCCATCACTACAGGAACAATAGCCGCAGCCCATCACTACAGGAACAATAGCAGCAGCCCATCACTACAGGAACAATAGCAGCAGCCCATCACTACAGGAACAATAGCCACCGCCCATCACTACAGGAACAATAGTAGCAGCCCATCACTACAGGAACAATAGTAGCAGCCCATCACTACAGGAACAATAGCAGCAGCCCATCACTACAGGAACAATAGCCGCAGCCCATCACTACAGGGACAATAGCAGCAGCCCATCACTACAGGAACAATAGCAGCAGCCCATCACTACAGGAACAATAGCCGCAGCCCATCACTACAGGAACAATAGCCGCAGCCCATCACTACAGGAACAATAGCCGCAGCCCATCACTACAGGAACAATAGCAGCAGCCCATCACTACAGGAACAATAGCAGCAGCCCATCACTACAGGAACAATAGCCGCAGCCCATCACTACAGGAACAATAGCCGCAGCCCATCACTACAGGAACAATAGCAGCAGCCCATCACTACAGGAACAATAGCCGCAGCCCATCACTACAGGGACAATAGCAGCAGCCCATCACTACAGGAACAATAGCAGCAGCCCATCACTACAGGAACAATAGCAGCAGCCCATCACTACAGGAACAATAGCCACCGCCCATCACTACAGGAACAATAGCAGCAGCCCATCACTACAGGAACAATAGCCACCGCCCGGCACCACAGGAACAATAGCAGCAGCCCATCACTACAGGAACAATAGCAGCAGCCCATCACTATAGGAACAATAGCAGCAGCCCATCACTACAGGAACAATAGCAGCAGCCCATCACTACAGGAACAATAGCCGCAGCCCATCACTACAGGAACAATAGCAGCAGCCCATCACTACAGGAACAATAGCAGCAGCCCATCACTACAGGAACAATAGCCACCGCCCATCACTACAGGAACAATAGCCACCGCCCATCACTACAGGAACAATAGCCACCGCCCATCACTACTAACAATAGCCACCGCCCATCACTACAGGAACAATAGCAGCAGCCCATCACTACAGGAACAATAGCAGCAGCCCATCACTACAGGAACAATAGCAGCAGCCCATCACTACAGGAACAATAGCCACCGCCCGGCACCACAGGAACAATAGCCGCAGCCCATCACTACAGGAACAATAGCCGCAGCCCATCACTACAGGAACAATAGCCCCCGCCCCGCACCACAGGAACAATAGCAGCAGCCCATCACTACAGGAACAATAGTCACCGCCCGGCACCACAGGAACAATAGCAGCAGCCCATCACTACAGGAACAATAGCCGCAGCCCATCACTACAGGAACAATAGCAGCAGCCCATCACTACAGGAACAATAGCAGCAGCCCATCACTACAGGAACAATAGCAGCAGCCCATCACTACAGGACAATAGCCCCGCCCGGCACCACAGGAACAATAGCAGCAGCCCATCACTACAGGAACAATAGCAGCAGCCCATCACTACAGGAACAATAGCCACCGCCCGGCACCACAGGAACAATAGCAGCAGCCCATCACTACAGGAACAATAGCAGCAGCCCATCACTACAGGAACAATAGCAGCAGCCCATCACCAGGGGCGGTCTTGGCATTTCTGGGGCCCCAAGCGAAGCTATGTCTGGGCCCCCCCCTCGACACGCATTCCAAAGCAATAGACCGCTGTGTGTTGCCCCCAGAAGTATATACCCCTTGTGCACTACCGCCACTAATATATACTCCTTGTGTGCTGCCCCCAATAGTATATACCCCTTGTGTCCTGCCCCCAGTAGTATATACCCCGTGTTTGCTTCCCCCAGTAGTATATAGACCCTGTGTGTTCCCCAGTTATATATAGCCCCCCCATGAGCTCCCCCAGAAGTATATAGACCTCCTGTGTGCTGCCCCAGTTGTATATAGACCCCCTGTGTGCTGCCCCCAGTTGTATATACCCCTGTGTGCTCCCCCACTAGTATATAGGCCCCCTCTGTGCTCCCTTAGGGGTATTTAGCCCCCATGTGTGCTCCCCCACTTGGATATAGACCTCCTGTGTGCTCCCCCACTTGGATATAGACCTCCTGTGTGCTCCTCCAGTAGTATATATAACCCCCTGTGTGGTTCCCCCAGTAGTATATAGACCCCCTGTGTGCCACCAGTATTATATAGACCACCTGTGTGCCTCACAAGTAGTATACAGACACCTGTGTGCTCCCCCAGTTATATATAGACCACCTGTGTGCCTCACAAGTAGTATACAGACACCTGTGTGCTCCCCCAGTTATATATAGACCACCTGTGTGCCTCACAAGTAGTATACAGACACCTGTGTGCTCCCCCAGTTATATATAGACCACCTGTGTGCCTCACAAGTAGTATACAGACACCTGTGTGCTCCCCCAGTTATATATAGACCACCTGTGTGCCTCACAAGTAGTATACAGACACCTGTGTGCTCCCCCAGTTATATATAGACCACCTGTGTGCCTCACAAGTAGTATATAGACCCCCTGCATGTTCCCCAGTAGTATATAGACCCCCTGTGTGCCCCACCAATAGTATATAGATCCCTGTGTGCTCCCCCAGTAGTATATAGCCCCCCTGTGTGCTTCCCCACTTGGATATAGACCTCCTGTGTGCTCTCCAAGTTGTATATAGCCCCCATTCTGCTGCCCCAAGTAGTATATAGACCCCTGTGTGCTCCCCCTGTTATATAGCCCCCCTGTGTGCTCCCCCCAGTTATATAGCCCCCCAGTTAAACAGACACCTGTGTGCTCCCCCTCCCATATAGTATTTAACACAATAAAACAAACACTATACTCACCTGGGTCCGGGCGTCTCCTCTTCTCTTCACTCTTGTGGCCGCAGGAAGGGTTTTCCCTGCGATCACAAGAGGCCGCACTCCCCTTGTCCTGGCGCCGATGCTCCAGTGATGTCACCAGAGCGCCAGCAC
Organism: Dendropsophus ebraccatus; assembly: GCF_027789765.1. Classification (NCBI taxonomy): domain Eukaryota; kingdom Metazoa; phylum Chordata; class Amphibia; order Anura; family Hylidae; genus Dendropsophus; species Dendropsophus ebraccatus. The sequence goes on from NW_027209178.1 coordinate 22,556, forward strand.
CACAAGGACAGAGCGGCCACTTGTGACCGCAGGGAAAACACTTCCTGCGGCCACAAGAGTGACTGACAGGAATGGAGCCAATGTCTCCCGCCCTGTCAATGCTGCTGCATGTAACTATGAGCGCTCATTACGAGTGCTTATAGTTATAGTTCAGATGGCAGCAGCGAGCGGGGCAGCGGCCCTGTCCAGCGGTCTTGAGCAGAAAAGTGGGGTGTGGGGGCCCCCCTGGATGTTGGGGGCCCCAAGCGATCGCTTGGTGTGCTTGGTGCCAAAGACCGCCACCGCCCGGCACCACAGGAACAATAGCAGCAGCCCATCACTACAGAAACAATAGTAGCAGCCCATCACTACAGGAACAATAGCAGCAGCCCATCACTACAGGAACAATAGCAGCAGCCCATCACTACAGGAACAATAGCCACCGCCCGGCACCACAGGAACATAGCCACCGCCCGGGCACCAGAGGAACAATGGCCACCACACACAGCACCACAGGAACAATAGCCACCGCCCCGCACCACAGGAACAATAGGCACCACAGGAACAATAGCCACCGCCCGGCACCACAGGAACAATAACCACTGCCCGGGCACCAGAGGACAATGGCCACCACACACAGCACCACAGCCACCGCACGGCACCAAAGAAACAATGGCCACCGTACTGCGCCATCATGCAGAACCTGCGTCTGTTGTAGGGCTGACACAAAATTCTACACTTGCTCGAGAACATGAATAGATTTTTGCATGGCTTATTCTGTAAACCTTGATAACTTTGATCGCCTCCTCCCTGCCTTGCTGCACCCCCTCCCCCACCTGCGATCTGATGAGCGGAGGTTATGGCTGGTGTACAACACAGAAAAGATAGGACTGTGCGCCAGGGGCACAACAATGAGGTTTCCCAAAGAGTTTATTTTTTTCTTTTAGTATTGAGATGCCTTGGGATCCCCAATCGTATTGTGACTAACTTCACCTCGGCCCACGACACAGATGAAACTCTGAGTGTTGATACCTATTATGACCCTGCTGGCAAAGATCTAGGAGGCAAGGACAGTGTTTGGTAAGAACTCAATGTAACCATTCAATGGAATGGATACAATTATCCTGTATTGCTCTGTTATCCTTCTATTGCTCTTTGTTATTCTCTATTTGGCTTTGTTATCCATGTATTGCTTTTTAAGGCTATGTTCACACTATGTATCTGTGCGGCTGTATTTTTTATGCGGCTGAAAATGTGCGGCAGAAACTACGACCGTTTACAGGAATCGCTATTACCGGGGTTTGCGATCCTCTGCAGTATGCCGATGTCTCTCATGGTTAATATATTGAATTAATAAAACACATTTTCAGACTGCACCCATGTCAGACTGCACCCATCCCAGCAAGGAAGGGGTTAACTGACCCCCCCCTTCCTTGCTGGGAGGGGTGCAGTGCTGGGGAGGGGGTGGGAGAGCTCTATACTCACCCCAATGTGTCCTCTTCACTGGTCCGCAGCACAATGAAGTCACTGTACTGCGGACCGGCTCATTATATGTGCGCTGAGCCGATCAGCCAATCAGCTGAGCGCACATAGAATTCTAAATGTTTCTTCTAATAAGGCTATTGTGATAACATAATTAGAAGAAACATTTGATGTTTTCATTAAAGTAAAGTGATGATTAGTACAGAAAGCTCTATTACCGGCAATATGAATTAACGGCTTATGGAGCTTCCTGTACTAATTAATATTTAATTAATAAAACACATTTTCGTTGAAATAAATCAGTTTCGTTGGTCAATAATTTAATTCTAACGAATCCATCATTGTGCAATTAAAATATACTGTCAAAAATAAATAATATATATTATTAATATATAAATATACATTTATTGCTCTTTGTTATCTTGTATTGCTGTTATCCTTGTAGTTTGCTTTGTTATCCTTGTATTGCTGTTATCCTTGTAGTTTGCTTTGTTATCCTTGTATTGCTCTTTGTATTGTGCTTTTTATTCTTGTAGTACACTTTATCATTCCTGTATTGCTCTTTGTTATCCTTGTATTGCTCTTTGTTATCCTTGTATTGCTCTTTGTTATCCTTGTATTGCTGTTATCCTTGTATGCTCGTTGTTATCCTTGTATTGCTCTTTGTTATCCTTGTAGTTTGCTTTGTTATCCTTGTATTGTGCTTTGTTATCCTTGTATTGCTCTTTGTTATCCTTGTATTGCTCTTGTTATCCTTGTATTGCTCTTTGTTATCCTTGTATTGCTTTGTTATCCTTGTATTGCTCTTTGTTATCCTTGTATTGCTCTTTGTTATCCTTGTATTGCTCTTTGTTATCCTTGTAGTTTGGTTTGTTATCCTTGTATTGCTCTTTGTTATCCTTGTAGTTTGCTTTGTTATCCTTGTATTGCTCTTTGTTATCCTTGTAGTTTGCTTTGTTATCCTTGTATTGCTCTTTGTTATCCTTGTATTGCTCTTTGTTATCCTTGTAGTTTGTTTTGTTATCCTTGTATTGCTCTTTGTTATCCTTGTAGTTTGCTTTGTTATCCCTGTATTGCTCTTTGTTATCCTTGTAGTTTTCTTTGTTATCCTTGTAGTTTGCTTTGTTTCCCTCGTATTGCTCTTTGTTATCCTTGTATTGCTCTTTGTTATCCTTGTATTGCTGTTATCCTTGTATTGCTCTTTGTTATCCTTGTAGTTTGCTTTGTTATCCTTGTATTGCTCTTTGTTATCCTTGTATTGCTCTTTGTTATCCTTGTATTGCTCTTTGTTATCCTTGTATTGCTCTTTGTTATCCTTGTAGTTTGCTTTGTTATCCTTGTATTGCTCTTTGTTATCCTTGTAGTTTGCTTTGTTATCCTTGTAGTTTGCTTTGTTATCCTTGTATTGCTCTTTGTTATCCTTGTATTGCTCTTTGTTATCCTTGTAGTTTGCTTTGTTATCCTTGTATTGCTCTTTGTTATCCTTGTATTGCTCTTTGTTATCCTTGTAGTTTGCTTTGTTATCCTTGTATTGCTTTTTGTATTGTGCTTTTTTATTCTTGTAGTACACTTTATCATTCCTGTATTGCTCTTTGTTATCCTTGTATTGCTCTTTGTATTGCTCTTTGTTATCCTTGTATTGCTCTTTGTTATCCTTGTATTGTGCTTTGTTATCCTTGTATTGCTCTTTGTTATCCTTGTATTGCTCTTTGTTATCCTTGTATTGCTCTTTGTTATCCTTGTATTGCTCTTTGTTATCCTTGTATTGCTCTTTGTTATCCTTGTATTGCTCTTTGTTATCCTTGTATTGTGCTTTGTTATCTTGTATTGCTCTTTGTTATCCCTGTATTTCTCTTTGTTATCCTTGTATTGTGCTTTGTTATCCTTGTATTGCTCTTTGTTATCCTTGTATTGTGCTTTGTTATCCTTGTATTGCTCTTTGTTATCCTTGTATTTCTCTTTGTTATCCTTGTATTGTGCTTTGTTATCCTTGTATTGCTCTTTGTTATCCCTGTATTTCTCTTTGTTATCCTTGTATTGTGCTTTGTTATCCTTGTATTGCTCTTTGTTATCCTTGTATTGTGCTTTGTTATCCTTGTATTGCTCTTTGTTATCCCTGTATTTCTCTTTGTTATCCCTGTATTTCTCTTTGTTATCCTTGTATTGCTCTTTGTTATCCTGTATTTCTCTTTGTTATCCCTGTATTGCTCTTTGTTATCCTTGTATTGCTCTTTGTTATCCTTGTATTGCTCTTTGTTATCCTGTAATAAGGATGAGGTTTAAAAAAAGGAAAGTGTGCTTTGGAGGGAAATTTGAATGATCCAGGACGGCAAAAGAAAACTTGTAGGTAAAAATATGGTGGGTTTAATTCTTCACCAAAGGAGGTACAAATATCATATAAACAGGATATCAGTCATAAGAGAAATAAGGCAATAGTCTTACAAATGTCTTAGAATGTCTCTGTGGTTCAAGTCTCAGCGTCCCAAAAATGGTGGGAAGTAGTCTCTTTTCCAATGGTGACTCCAGATTTGGCTAGAGAACAAAGAACTTCCTTGGGTGAATTCCTGAGGTGGGGGCTAATAAACCCCAGATGTGCGTGGAGGCTTCTCTTGAAAGATGGTATACAAAAAGACCCCCCAACCAACTAACCTTCTAAGTCTATATACTCTCTTGACCGGGAAAATATATACACTTATGCCCAAATATGGTTACACCCAGTACAACTTATATCCCAAAAATGGTATACTGGCAAAGCTCCAAGTGGATTGGTCAAGCTGGACAAGTAGCTATATCTCACTATGATCCATACATTACCCACGTGACCATTTAGACACGACCATATTAGGACTTCCAGTCATCCACCATTTTGGAGGTCAAGAAATTACTAGGTGAGAGTTCAGCCCTATACTCAATATGAGAGTGGAGAAGAGAATGAGACTGGAATACAGTGTAGATATATCTTGGATGATAATAATTTGATTCCACTAATGCCAAAGATAATATGATCCATTCAGCCATTAATAAGGTTAGATGTTATAGATGGGGTTACAGGTTATTAGTTTTTACATTTCCCCCTCTTTATGCTTTGGAGATAATTTCCAAGCATAAAATTTTCATGCAAACCCATTCATTCCTCCATTCGTATCACATTCGTATCACATTCATCCGTCACCGCATGTCACACTTTGTCATGGATCGTATTATTTTGCTTGGCTTGTGGTATAACTTGTTCCAAATTGTTTACAGACTTAGTATTTTGTATTCTCTTCACCATTTCTCTTATTATATTGTCTCCTTTGTTTACCTCTAATTTTACCTTACTATACAATTTTTTCATTCTATACATCAGGAATATTTGATAAATAATACATAATAATACAAGAATAGAAATAATAACAATAGGATTAGATAATATGTTTCCTGCCACAGAATTCACAGAAGTTTTCGACCACATATTTACAGATTTCTTTAAGTTTTTCCACCAACTATACCCTGACATCTGATCCCATTCATGTCGGATTTGTTCCAATTGGCCCTGTTGGTGTTGGAAAGTAATATCAGCATTCTGTAATTGTTTCTGTAACATTTCCAATAGCCCTTTATCCTTCTTTATCTCCTCAGTCCATTGCTGCCAAGGGAACTGATTTACCTGAGTAAGATTTAGTTGTATCGGTAACGTTCTGAGATGTTCTGTAGGGAGAGACGTTACACTGATCTTTTTCCCCTGTATCTCTATGGCTTTTACATCGCCTTCTATACAATATAATCCTCTAGATAAAGTCTCTCTATGGATACAAGTGCTAAAAAATGCTGTTACACTTCCTCCTCCAACATCACCTGGAAACAGATTTTCCTCAATTCCACCTGAGTTACAAGATCATTGATAGATGTCACCGTCTCAACTCTTGCCTGGCATGATGTCTGATTGTGATAGCAAGAATGATGGATAACCTTGTCTTGACCCATTAAACAAATGATCTTAGAATCAAAGTGCAGACATGATGATAAGTCTAATTGTACCAAATCATCCCCCTCAACTACAAACTGTGTGCATTGTAAGTGATAGAGAATGACCTGTGTATCACTAACAGGAATACCTAATACTGTGACAGGAATGAGTGACTGTTCGTTCCCAGTTATTGGTATTAATGAGGTGCCAATACAAACCTCTTCATCACAGCCGTTCCACTTATTTACCCATAACTCCATGTGTCTTAAGCTGAAGCCATAACATTCGGGTAAATTTTTCAATAGACCTAAAGGTACGATGCCACCTTGCAAAGCCTGAGTGATCATCTTTAGGTTAGTTGAGTACTCCACTTGGATCTCTAGACAAGCCCTGGAGACTTGCGTCTCTTCTTGACTTTCTATTAATCCAAGGGAAACCTCCTGAAGATGAGACACTGAGGATCCCAATACTTTGGCTGTATCTAGAATCATACTTTCAACGAGCTGGTTTAACCCTTTTGTGTACAGCTACCCTTTATTACCAATATATCCTCATAGCCTGTTGGAGTACACTCCCATGTTCCTGATTGATTATTGTGTATGTAGTTACCCTGAAACTGTGTAAACCCAGTCTTAGGTCCTGCCTTTATATTCATTTCTATGGTGGCATTATGTTCAAAATGGATTTCTACACAACATGTAGCTTCATATCCCACACAAAGATTCCCAACTAAGTCATTGGCAGTATCAATGTCTCCTGTATCCAACAAATCATCAACGATGGTAACTTCTCCAGATTTGCGTGAGATCAGTTCCTTCTGAGTGGTTCCTTGAATTCGCTTGCAGATCGTTTGGAAGAATAATGATGTACTTCATATATCGTACATATGGATAATATGAGAAATATTGGTGTTAGGAAACACCTCTTCTTCACATCCTGTAGACATCGACTTCCCTCTTGAAGATTTCGCTCCGTCCGGAGATGACTTTTATTCGTCATTTTACTTCTGAGAGGTTTGACCTGTAAAGACAAGCAGTATCATTAATCAGGTACATACAGTTTGCACTGATCAACATGTATCCATAACTTATGCTGTCTACGCTTATTTTTAATCGTCTTAGCTGTTCTTTGAACTAGGATCATAACCTGACCCATTGTGTCAATGATTTCAAAAGGACCTTCCCAGTTACTTTCCCAAGGTCCACTCTTCCTAAAGGTTTTTATATTACAAAAGCTCCCTTTACAAATTTGGAAGAATGAGGAGGTACCATGCGCTGCATTCTAGATGCTGCATGCGGTAGAATCGTTTTCAGGTTCTCTTGGAGTGACTGTAGCCATTTAGTTCTTGCTATGGCATCTTTCTGTGGTGTCGACAAAAATGGTTCATTAGGAAACACCAGAGGCATTTTCCTACCTGTCATCAATTCAAACGGAGTAAACTGTGTAGTTGAAGAGCTTGACCCTCTGATACTCATGAGTACAAAAGGTATTGCATCAACCCACGTATTACCTCTGTCCAATAACATTTTGGCAATTCTGGACTTAATCGTTCTGTTCATCCTTTCAACAATCCCTGCTGACTGTGGATGATAAGGCACATGGAATCGTTGTTGTATACCTAAGATTGAACATACAGCTTGCATAACTTTGCCAGTAAAATGGCTACCTCGGTCAGAAGATATTAACTTCGGGATCCCCCATGTACAAAAGACATGATTCACCAATGCTCTAGCCGTAGATAAAGCATCGTCTTTCCGGACCGGAACCAGTTCCACCCATTTAGAGAAACATCCACCACAACTAAGGCGTATCTAAGACCGTTCTTACCCGCAACTAGAGGTCCGATGTAGTCTATTTGTAAAGATGCCCATGCCCCCTCTGCAGGTGCAATCCTCAGAAGTGGAGGTTTCTGTCCTTTCGGCCTTGGATTCACTTGAGCACAAACAAGACATGACTGAACAACTCGTTGTACAGTCAATTCCATGGAAGTCCAGAAAATTTTCCTTTAAGGACTTCCATCAACTTCTGTTGACCCAAATGACCCAGACTTTCATGGTTAAAACGAGTGAACTCCATTTGCAAGTGTTTTGGTACAACTGGTAATAAGTTTCCATCTTTTTCATAACACACCACTCCATTTTCACAAACAATGGATGTTATATTGTTCTTGCATTCAATGATGAACTGATCTTTCATCTGCTCCTCACTGAATGATATCACCTTATTCTCAACAATCTTAATTGGTAAGGCTTCCAGAGATTCAGTCTCCATCACTATCTCTCCTGTCAGAGCTGCCTCTTTTGCAAGAAAATCCGCCTTCTCATTGCCCACAGCTAAATCACTAGTTCCTTTCCTGTGTCTGGAACTTTGACAATGGCGTATTTGTTAGGATTTTTGGAAGCAAGCTCAAAGATAGTTTGCAATGTGTCTTTGTGGACTAACACCTTGTTAGAAGAATCCACAAATCCTCTTCTTTTCCACACAGATAGGTAATCAGTCAATGATCGAACAACATAAGCACTGTCACTGTAATTACCAAGGGACCACCGTTCTCTCTCTCATTGAGCTCCAAAACTGTTTTTACAGCTTCAAGTTCTGCTCTCTGAGCTGAGAAACCTCCTGGTAATCTGTACATTAATTCTCGACTTTGGTTTGGAAACCAGATGCCACATCCAGTATGATATGTGCCTCTTAGACAGAAACGTGATCCGTCAACAAAAACTGGGTTATCATCTTCACCTGCTTCTCTTCTGAAGAGAATTGGATACTCCCCCTGAAACGTATCAATGCACTCATGACACTCCCCCTCATACTGCATTAGTTGAGGAAGAACGTACTTTGCATTGTGTCTACTTCAATCTGTTTTGGGGACAAAGATAACAACCAATGTGCAAATCTCTGATGGGAAACACCTGGCACACTCTTTTCAAGAAGAAGTTTCAAAGTAGAGTGAGGAGTTTGCAAAATTAATTTGTCAAATCCCACAATGTGTTCTGTAGCCTTAACTGCAAAATGCACGCCCACTAGATGCCTGGCACAAGTTTCAAATCCCTTCTCCACCGGAAAAAGAAAGAAGTTTAGAAAAATAACCAATGATCCTCCATTCATTACCCTGCTGTTTGTAACAGGACAGCTGAGACAGCCGTCTCAGACGTATGAACCTGTATTCCAAAGGCCTTTGAGGGATACATTGTAGCCAGAGCTGGAGCTCTCTGCAAATCAAGTTTCAATTGCTCAAAAGCCATCTGCTGTTCATTACCCCAAACAAAGGATTGTCATCATCAGTATCTTTCATACATCATACAGAGGCTTGGCCTTCTCTGCAATCCTTCAATGAACTCTCTGGAAAAATTCACAAGACCCAAAAACTGTCTCAAACTTTTGTATGTTGTAGGGACAGGCAACAATGCAATAGTCCTCCACTCTTTCCTGTAGGGGGCGTCTCTGACCAGGACTAATCCAACTCCCAAGTATCTAACCTCATGTTTCAACAGTTGTTGTACTTTCTTTGGTTCAATTTCAGCCCAGATTCATGCAAACTCTGAACAATTCATCCAACAAAATCAGATGAGTCTCCCTGTCCTCCGTTGCCAACAAAATGTCATCCACATATTGCAAAATACAATCTCTGCCTAGAAAATTTTGACAACACTTTTGCCAACGCCTGATGAAATACACTTGGGGATAGGTGAGCCCCTTGCGGAAGCCTGCAAAAAACGTACTGTTCATCGCCAAACGAAAAAGCAAATTTGTACCTCGATTCTTTTTGTATAATTAATGAATAAAACCGTTACTTACATCTAACACGGTAAATATTTCGCCTTGCGTTCAACACGCCATTATATCAGGTGTGCTGGCCACGATA